>NC_035441.2:137510165-137810165 GCF_002127325.2 Helianthus annuus | reverse complement strand
GAACGTATGTTGTAAACTTTTATTTAGAACAAGATTTAGCCTTTATGATTTGTGCGCAAATACTTAGATTGGTATTCTTTTTGCAGATATCTCATGATTTAAGATACTTCCAGATTCAGGTATGTAAGAGTTGATAAATCTTTTTAAATGCGTTATTTACTTGATACCAAAAACAAAACATACAAGAGCTCGGGTTTATATGTCTACAATTCAAATTGATAATGAAGGAAGATATAGTGAAAAGAACTCTATAATATTAATGTCGACTGATTTTACTCATACATATTCCAACCAGATTGTTTGGGATTTCTTTGTTTACGCTAAATATCACAAATTTCTTTAACGGATAATGTTTTTAGGAAACAAGGTTGACTCAAGTCGCGGTTCCTGTAACATCAAGTTCTCACCATGTAGAGCTTAATGTGCACTTGGAAGCTAATGCTAAATATGTTCTTATGGCTTCAGTCAAACAAACAAGTAGTAGTGATAATGCAGTTACTACTGAGATCAGTACAGCTAATCTAAAGCCAGATTATACAGGTACACTCCTTTTAATGTTAATTTTAAATAAACGGTCCAATTTCATATTTGTGTTCAGAGATCCTGTTGTCATACCTACAGTGATGGTCCTTTATGATGTCGACAAAGCCGATGAGAGCATTCAGAACTTAATAAAGTGGATTATGGATTGCTATTCGGATGTTTGTAAACTGGTTCTTTGTTGTCAAGATGATGTCAACGTTCTCGAATCAGTGAAAACTCGGTGTCATATTATTAAGCTTGACGCTCCTGTAACACAGGAAGTAAGTGCTATATATTTTATGTTGGGAATTTCGAGTAATGAAACTGACCTGGCGTGCAAGGCTCAAGGAGGGTTTTTAGGAGTGGATAATTATAGATTATTAAATGTGATAATGATTTAATAATTAGTTATAATTATCATGTCCTAGTTAATTAATTGATTAGAATTATCTAGCATCCTAAACGAGTTAGGTTTGAATGTTTATAGGATAATTATATGAGCAATCCTGGTATACGTCTAATGTGATAGGTTAGCTTATAAATACCATGTATTTGGTATTTCGGATTGTAAGAATCAAGTTTTTGTGTAGTTTTCTTGATTAAATAATATTGTAGGAGTTAGCCATACATATTTATGTTCGTTTGATATTCGATTGGGACTTGATTTTACCTAGATGCGCAAATTTCAACACATTAACCTATGTTATCATTCTCTATTTTTCTATAAAGCTAGAACATGTATTTTTTACCGTTAAGTTTTAAAGTATGTAGAACATGAATATTCACGCGCTAAAATGTCCAACTTTCATCTGATTTCTGTGTGTTAAAATCTTAGATTATGGAAGTTCTTATTCAGATATCAAGGAAAGAGGACTTTGATTTATCGATGAAATTTGCAGCAAAGATTGCTAATAAATCCAAACATAATTTGAGGAAAGCAATCATGGCTCTTGAAGCCTGCAAGTGTCACAAGTAAGATAACACACATTATGTTGATAATATCT
Organism: Helianthus annuus; assembly: GCF_002127325.2. Lineage (NCBI taxonomy): Eukaryota > Viridiplantae > Streptophyta > Magnoliopsida > Asterales > Asteraceae > Helianthus > Helianthus annuus. The sequence continues at coordinate 137,808,639 of NC_035441.2, read as the reverse complement.
CAATATGTTAAAAAACCTATTCTTAATCTGACTCTAAAAGTCAAACACATATGCAGCTATCCATTTGTTGAAGATCAACCAATTGCAATAGGATGGGAAGATGTACTTATTGACCTTGCTGCTGAGATTTTAGCCGATCCATCACACAAGAGGCAAGTTTATAAAATAAATTTTATACTTAATTAATTACTAAAAAACTTGATAACAAGTTAACAATATTAATTAACCTTCGTTTTTTTATCAGGCTATTTATCACAAGGGAAAAACTACAGAAACTTTTGGTGGAATTTGTTCACCCGAAACTGATTCTTCTGGTAAAGCTTCAACATTTTTAGAATTCACAGACGTTACATAATTCGAAATTTTAAGCTACAATGCTTCCGTTATGCAGAAACTCATTGAACAGCTCCTCAAGGGTGTTGAAGCTAATATCAAAAGGGAACTATATTATTGGCATGGATATTATGTAAAGTTCCGGTCCATTTACCATAATTATATGTTATTTTTGGCAAATAATATTTTACGAATAGTTAATGCCAACATACAGGATAAGAGACTCCCTGTTGGAACCAGTGCCTTATTAAAGCTAGAAGGTAATAAAGATAGCTAATGGTATTTTCTATATGATTTATGATGACAAATGAATGCATAAAACTGATATAAACTAAAAGTTGCATTACAAATTACAACTGTATATTTTCTAAAGTTCTTTATATATGTTTCCTGTACGTGTAGAGTTTGTTGCAAAATTCATGAGTATACACAGGAAGACTTTACATAATCATCTGTGACTGAACCTTGGGGAAGCATGAATAACATGAATAGGGGATAACAAGGTGTCTCCTTGTAACTTCTAGCGGGTCGTAGTCGAATTTTTCTTTGATTTTCCAAGTGTAAACATAATGCAATCCCATTTGCAATGAAGTTCTTGATGAAATATGTGAGTTTATGTTACCATTTGTAACTCTTTGGTTAATGGTTAATGATCATGTTTGATGTAGACTGGATTCAAAGATCATCTCCTTTAGTTTAATACCCTGCCATTGTTCCAAGATCAATAAATGTGTTGCCTTTTGCATAACTTGTTCAAATTTTGATAACTAAATGTGTACACATTATCCTTTAATTCACTCTTAAGCAAAGACATGTTGCAGCCTATGAGCATACTTTACAAATCATTGGGCAAGGTGTTGCAACGCTCATTGTAGGGACGAAGATCTTTTGTTTGACAACTTGCTTTTCATGACTTACAATGGAAATGAGTTTCGATTTTCTGTTTGTGCCAAAGAATACATATTTAGGTGCTTCTTTGTAAGGTGTCTTTATTATTTAGAATATGAAAATCCATCAAAACTATTTAAAATGATATCTATAAATACTTGACTTTACCGTGCATTTATTTAAATTAACTATCATCAATTGGAAGTGATTAACTAAAAAGGGGTCTTAATTATGATTTTATAATTTATTTAGAATTAAAATATAATATAATACATAATAAACACGTAACTTAAAAAGTGGATTTAAAACATATTAATTAATCTTGTATACACTTCTCTTTAATTTTCAAAAGACGGTGAGGGTTGTAGGATCGTGATCTGACCCGAATGAGTCGTTCAGAGGGGTTTTACTCTGTTTCAGGTGCGGAATAACAAGAAACAAAGCTAGAAACAGCTGATTCTTCACTTTAACTACTGATTATATTGATCGGAATGCAATTACAGTCAGTCTTCACACCGGCAGAACTTCGGCGTGGAATACAAGGTCATGCATACTGATTTCGCTCAGATGACACCTATATATAGTCTTCAGATTTCGCTCCAAACAACAACAAGACCACAAGAGCGAAATCAGATATTGTGATTTCGCACGAAATCACCTGTCTGACACTATGAGCGAAATCAGCTCCTAAAACACATACACTCTCCTATTTTCTCGTAAAACATGCCCTAATCTATACAATGCAATCTAAGACTCGATACAAGACGAAGTCGACAGATGTATGCACCAACAGACTCCCCCTCAGATGTTGACGAGTCGTCGAGACTTAGATCATGCCATGTCTTCGCATCTTCAGTCTTGTTCAGTCTCTGGGCTTCTCTTTCTCTATCTTCATCAACAGACTCCCCGTTAACATTTTGCTGGAATTTCTTGGTTCTTCAGCAACATCTGCTTCAGGATCGTTGTCTGGCTTTCCATCCCACAGCTTCTCAGGATCGATCAGCCTGGATCTTCATGTTCCAAGATTGTTGCCTGGCTTTAACTTTGTCCATAGAATCGAAACATGGCTCAAGCTCTTTCCACAGAATCTTTAATTTCCAAGATCGAAACTTGGCTCTATTTCTGCTCAGGACTCAGGATCGAATACCCTGGCTCATACTTTGTCTACTCGGATGTCTTCAGACTCCCCCTCTCGATTTGCTGGGATCGCAGCCTGGCTTGTTAAAATCACAGAAACCTCAGGTATCGGAACCTGGCACTCTATCTTCAGGTTCAAGATTGAAACCTGGCTATTCCTGCACATTCTTAACCCAGAAGTAAATTTTCTAAATTTAACATTTCGAATATAGATGCATGCACCAATATCGACTCCCAATATAAACATATGCACCAATACGCTGATATAATCAGACGAATCCCTCTCAAAAATAACTCCTCTAGATGAACCAATTGTTAGATTTAAAAAAAAACATATTTTCACATTCAAAACATACTCTCCCCCTCACAACAATGTCATCATGTTTAGCACTTTGAGACTTTGAAAATCAGCTTTCCAACATCAGTTGTCGAAAATCTTTTTGACTTTTTCAAAAGTTTATGCTAAAACACACACAAAATCTTTTTGGATTTTTCTTAAAGAAAGTAAATGACACCACTTGTAGAATCAGAAAATGCAGAAATGAAATATTTACAAACAATATTTTTGTGAGTTTGCGTAAGAGGATCATATCAGTTTATGAGACATGTCACCAACACCGTTAAGCTGCATTTCATTTTAAGTTCTAAACAATTCACCTAGATTGTCAGTATATTTGTCCACTTAAATTTTCACACAAACTTCAACTGATCCGATATACGATGTTAATGTTTTAATTACTTTAACTTATCCGTGTGTCCCAAATCTTGAATATACTCCCGTATCCAGATCCCAATATTCAGTCTTACAGGTGAGTATACCACAGATGATATCTGTCAGGGGTTAAATGCGAGGGCCGTGAGAGCTCAGGTCGATACTTCCGTATACGCAAAGAGATGACGGCTTCGACTTTTCGGTGTGTCCCCTTTAGAGGATCTTTTTATTACAACAGCAGCGACTATCAATTTTATTGTTTCATCAGCATGCTGAGGGCGTAGCTATGTTTCAAGCTTTTGCGAAAAGCATTATCTGGGGACTAGGTCAGTACTTCCATACAACAGAAGTCCCGGGATAATGCCCCAGATATCACTGAGCATAAAGACCTAGTATATCAGAATAAGGGACCTTTCAAACAAGATTTCAGGGGTTACCTATATATCCAAGAAGTTGTTAACCCACAGAACAAGCAAGTTTGAAATTTTTATGTTTATATCTCGTCACAATTTACTAAATGTGTAAAAATCTACTAACACATCCGCAGTGAGATTGTTTATCACATTTTAATCTTTCCAATTCTTTAGCATGTTGTGACAGTCCACTGACGTACTATCATTTCCTCTTTTGACAACAAAAACTCGTTTTTGAATTTTATCATGTTTTTGGCTTTTTCAAATTTTCTAATGTTTTTGGATTTTCTGAAAATTTTCTACCCCCCCTCCCCCTAAAATTCAAGCACATTAAAGAAAAAATTTGAAAACAAAACTTGACCTAATTGTAAAACTATACAGAAACTTGACAACTGACATCGAATTGCATCAATTCGTCATCTACTAAGGCATAAACAATCCGAGCTCCCCCTTTCAACAAATCATTTTCTCATTTAGATTTCAAAACACTTAAGTTTCTTTTAATCAAAATGATTTTTCCGGAAAACGAGTTTGTTTTTACCACTTGTAAGTTTATCATTTGTTAAGTACGGGGATATGGTTCATCATCTCTGTCCTTTACGCATATGTAGTAAATCAAGTACAACTTAATGTCCCTGATTTACCGTTTTGCAATCAAGCAACCTCTGTACCAATTGTAAGATCACAAACATTACCACTTGTAGGTATATCTGAAACAATACCAATTGTAGGAATGTTACGTCTACATAAAACACTTTTACCAATCAGGATGTCGATTCCTGCTTCGCACTTACCAACCTGGAAGCTCCGGCGTATTCCTTTCACTGTAAAATTTTAACAATTTCAACACATTTTCATACAAATTCATTAAACATGAATGATGCCGATTCCTGATCCACGATATAAACTTGGGATCTCCGGCATAGTCCTAAGACTTCAAGGGAAACAAACTTCCATCCAAGTCTTCTCAGACTTGATGGATTTCAATTCTCGCGCAGTAGGGTTGTAAGTTGCCTTTTTAGTTGCATAAAAATCTTTAACCTCCTTTGCTTTCCCATTCAGCATTTTCCCAAAAATTTTCTTTACATTCCCATTGAATGTTTTCTCGACATCAAACTTGGTTTTCTCATTGTAAAACTGATTCGAGATTTCAACTTTGCCAACTTTCTATTTAACCTCTTCAAATTTCCGTGATGGAAACTCATCATCATTCACTGAAATTTTTACCTCAACCTGTGGCTCTTCTGGCTTTGTGGAACCAGATTCATCGCCGACTTTCTCCTCAACCTGTTTAACAACCCACACTTGGTTGTCTTTGGCTTTCTGTTTGTAAACATTCTTTTTAGAACACTCACCAACCTCATATGTTGAATTTTCAAAAAAATTTAAGTCTGTCGGTTGGTGGTTCAACGTCAACAACTTTTTCTTTCATTTTCTTAGAAACTCCCTGTTTTGCTTTGGCATTTTTCTGACAATTCCATGCAATGTGACCAGCTTCATTGCATCTGTAACAGGTTCGAGTTTCCTTTGCATGAAACACTTCAGTTCCATTCCTTCTCTTCGCAGCAAGAAACTCTTGATTTGACTGTCTCCAGAATCGTTTCTTCTGTTCATCTTCTGCACTTCCACCAGTATCCTTTTTCTTCGGCTTGTCATCTTGAAAAGCTTCCATACCTGCAACAGTTGGGTAAATACGATCAATGAGATAATCAGAACTAGAATAACTTTGTAGTAAACGTCTAATTCTCTCATTCTCAATCTTTTCTGTCTCCAACTCTTTCTTCCACTTAGCACTCTCTTCGATGTAGAAGTTAATAGCTTTCTGCTTCGACATCATGACTGCATTCATCATCGTTAGTGCCTGTTCTCTTTCAGAATTTGTCTTTTGGAGACTAGTTACTGTTTTGTTCAAGACATCATAAGATTCTTTTACATAGTTAAGATTGAACAGTAACTGCTCCTTCTTCTTCTTATACTCAGCAATTATATCATCTTTGGCTGCACATTCTTTGCATGCTTCCAAACACTTCATGAAAGGCTTGATAACTTCAACAATCTTTTCAACTTTGATTGTTTTCACATCTTCAATAACTTTCTCTACTTTGGTCACCTTTTCTTCTTCTTTCACATGCTCACTCTCAACCATCTTTACAGCAACACTTTCAACATTCTCATTCTGAACAACATCTTCAGTTTTCATTTGTTGTTGTTCTTTAGCAGCTCGTTTCTCCTTTAGTTTTTCTAAGCGATCTGCAAAATAGAAATGAAAACTTTCAGGAGAAAGATGAGAATTTGCAATATTAATGTGTTTTTCTTCCTCATCATCACTACTATCATCTGGAGGTGATTGATCAAACTGTACAGATTTTTCAGAATTAGTATCTGATAAACTAGAATCAGATGGTGTTTGATCAAAGACAACTTCCTTTTCTGAGCTAACATCATTTTGAACACTCTCATCTGAACTCTCTGAGTTTTCATCAGGACTTTCTGAACTTTCATCAGAAACAACAGACTCTTCCTCCACACTCTTCACAGTCTCACCAATAGACTTCATCCACGTGGCAAACATGTCTGGTTCTCTAACAATCTTAGCGATGAAGGCTTTAAACTCTCCCTTTTCATCAACAAACATATCCCATCTGAAGCCTTCAGGTAGTCTTTCATCATCTTGATCGACTATACATGCTTTGCTTTCAGGTGATATGTAGTTGTTCCAGTTGAAATCCACCAAACACGCTCTCTTTGAATCCTCAATCTTCCTACCATGAGCCACCTGTGGTTCTTGCTGTTGACCAACCTGTTGATAAATGGCTTTCCGGTAGTAATCGTCTTTTCCGAAAGGATTCTGAGCTCCACCAGCTTCCCTGTTCTTGCACTTTCGCTTGAAATGGCCTTTCTCCCTACAACGAAAACAAGTAACTTTAGATTTATCAAAACCTAAAGTAGATACATGAGCATCGAGAAAGTCATTTCTCCCAGTGATAAGTTTGAACTTTTCAGCTCGTCTGAGAACACTCACCAGACACCATTTAATGTCCATCAGTTCCATCTCTTCGGCGTCTATTTGATCGTAATCCTCCTTTGTGAGCATAGGATTCCCGATCTGACTGGCAACTAGACCCTCATAAGATAACAATACAGAACCAAGTAGAGCCATGTGGTCTTTAGCAGTTTCTTCTGAAAAATTTTGACCTTCTGGAAGATTTAGAGCGATGTTACACTGAATCAAGTAACCATTTCCTGTCTTTGTGCTCTGAGACTGAAAGCTTGTATTTGACTCTTTAGGATTGATACTTGGAAATGATGAGAATCCACTGCTGCTTTTGTTAGAACCCTGATCAACCTTTTCTATTGAATCCCCAACACTAAACGCAGTCTGGATTTTCGGACTTCTCTCAGCTTCTGGAACCGGAACACTACCTTTGTAGTACATTTTTACGTCCTGTTGACCACTCGGACTGTTCATCCTAGCGATCTTCTGTTGTTCCAGATCCTGACTCTCAATCTTTTCAATAAACTGAGAAATCGTTAGCCCATCATAAACACCCGTATTCTTCAGAATCATTAAATACATTCCCCACTCTTTCTGCGGTAACGCATCAGCAAGCTTATCTACCCACTCTTCACGATCTTTTGTAATACTCAACATTGACATGGATCGCATTAAGTGGCAGTATCGTTCAATCAGCTTCTTCGTATCCTCTCCCGGTAAACTGCTAAACAGATCGAACTCTTTCTTGAGCAACGCCTTTTTGCTCTTTATCATGTTCTCACTACCCTCAAATTTAACTTTAAGTGCATCCCAGATTGATTTTGCAGTTTTGTCATGCTGTAGCAAAATAAAGATGTCTTCTTCGATGGCTTGTTGAAGCAGACTTATCATCATCTTCTCGGCTTTATACATAACCCGTTCTTGATCAGTAAACTCTGATAAATCTTTGATAACCTGCAAATCTGTTCGAGGCAACACATATTTCTTCAGTATACATTCCCATGACCTAAGATGGTTTGCCTGAACCCAATTTTCGAATCTGTCTTTCCACCCGTAATATTCTTCGATACTCATCAGTTTCGGGGGCTTTTGGGTACTTCCCGTCTCGTTTTCTAAACTCATGGCTTGTGCAATGATAGACGGGTTAGACGGTGTAGCAAACGCGTTGTAAAACTCGGTATCCATGATTATTTAACACGTTTTTCAATCACAGACACTTTGGAGCGAAATTAGACTGATTGCAGCTACAAGCGAAATCCCACAACACAATCTGGAGCGAAATCACTTTCTGATTAGCTTGGAGCGAAATCCCAGAAACCCTTAAAGCGAAAACAAGAGTTTGGACACCCAGGAGCGAAATCAGAATTGAGATTGGAGCGAAATCAGCAAGTCTTGGCAACCAGGAGCGAAATCTCAGATAAAATTGGAGCGAAATCAACAAAATTGTGAACCTGGAGCGAAATCAGGTCTGAATTTCAAGCGAAATCAGACAAGTTTTGGCAGCTATGAGCGAAATCAGAACTGTCCTGTTCGAGCGAAATCTGATCGGAGGTCAATTTGGTCCGTTTTTAGTCCGAATTTCAGTGTCAAACTTTCAGGGATTTGTCTATGTCCAATTGTCTATAGTCTGTGAAATTTTGAACATGTTTTATCCGTTAAAACTCGATCTGGTGAAGAAAGAAGGTGTAGAAGTAAGAAAACTTGATGAATCCCAGCTAATCTCTGCAGAACTCCTCCTCCTGTGCTCTGATACCAATTGTAGGATCGTGATCTGACACGAATGAGTCGTTCAGGGGGGTTTTACTCTGTTTCAGGTGCGGAATAACAAGAAACAAAGTTAGAAACAGCTGATTCTTCACTTTAACTACTGATTGTATTGATCGGAATGCAATTGCAGTCAGTTTTCACACCGGCAGAACTTCGGCGTGGAATACAAGGTCATGCATACTGATTTCGCTCAGATGACACCTATATGTAGTCTTCAGATTTCGCTCCAAACAACAACAAGACCACAAGAGCGAAATCAGATATTGTGATTTCGCCCGAAATCACCTGTCTGACACTATGAGCGAAATCAGCTCCTAAAACACATACACTCTCCTATTTTCTCGTAAAACGTGCCCTAATCTATACAATGCAATCTAAGACTCGATACAAGACGAAGTCGACAGATGTATGCACCAACAAGGGTAATTAGCTATTAAATTATAAACGTATTTTTTTGGAGTCGTACTAGCACCCCTGCCCTAGAAAGTCATAGGAGGCATTTGGCTCACGGTTCTAAGGCCAGCAAAGGGATGGGATGAGGTTCGAATTGCTATCTTTGTCTCACGATTATATTTGGGCTCAAACCCTAGTAACTAGTAGTTTACCCGTACGTATTTAAGATTATCAACATCCAAACTGATTGTATATTTAAAATCACTATGACTTCTTATCCAATTGCGAATAGTAAGTATAACGGTTCTTGAATTTTCATACATACCAACTTAAAAGATATTAGGTACACTATGATATTTATTTTTTATATTGTTATTTTGATTATGTATTGTAACACCTCGGAATTTTGTGTCCAATAATGTATTGACACGTGTCGTAGGTTTACACGTGGTATTAAATACTAAATAAAGGACTAAAGTTGACAAAGCTTGAAAGTATGTAAATTCGAGGGTTAAAAATGTCAACGAGGGATAAATATACTGTATAGTAACCCTAAATGATGCTCGTACCTTCAAAAGAATGAATCATGGATCGTACGGAGCGAAATGCGGAAGAAAGTGAGAGATTACAAACTACAGGGGTCAAATGTGTCAACATGTTTAATTTATACCTCTGAGTGACCCTTTGATGAACCCGATACTTTGTAACAGTAAATTACGCTCACTAGAATGTACGATATAAATATCTCAAAGTTCCGTTTTAAAACGAGAAAGTTATGATCAATTTCGTATGCGAGGGATCAAAAGCGTCAACAATAAAAGTTAAGGCTTTTCGGATAGTAATTAAACTAACCGGGGACTTAACGGCACGGGTAAAAGTCATGAGGCCCTTATTCGTAAATAAACGAGGCCCCAAAACGCAAAGTTACCCCTTCGGAACCGAAGGGTCAGGCCAATGATTACAAAAGATTTGAAAATCTTGATTTACAGGCCTCAGGCGTGCCGCGTTAGAGAAACAAGCAAGATAATGCGGGTTGCGAGCCATTTGAAGATACGTTTACTGACATTAGGATTCAGATGCAGAAAACTTGGACAAATTCACTGTTTGAGCTTGTAAACGATCTTGGATGCATTAATTGAAGCATGGGCGCCCCCTACATGTCCCCTAGCACTCAGGGACACCTGCTGATCATCCATGAGCAATCATAGGTTGAGTTGTAATGATCTTGAGCTCCATTTTTCACTATAAAAGGCAAGGTAGTGCACTATAGTTCAACACACCTCAAACCTGCCTTCTTGATCATTTCTGAAGCTCTAAGGCATTCTTCTAACATCTCTGGTCGTGCACCAAGATTCTGTAAGTTTGCCTAACCCTTTGTGGCTTAGTTTTTTTATAGTTTAGCTTAAAAGTCAATCCATCGTAACTAACGATTGACTTTGCGATAAATCACAAATGGTCCAGTGGTTTGTCGAATCAAAGGTAGTTATATGTTGGTAATCATGTGGGCTTTAAACCCCAAAAAGGGCACCCTCTGATTCCCACTCTAACTAGTCCGAATGTCGAGTCAAACTTGCATAGAAAAAGTCAACAGAATGCTATTTTGCGATTTTATGCATAATCAGTAATGTAGATGGCGTGTAACCTGCTTTAACACTCATAAAACATGATAATAAGTATATTAACTAGTCTAAGCTTGTTTGATCCGATCATTTACTGTTTTGACCCGGTTCGGAGCCGAAAGTCGCAAAACTTTGACTTTTGCTTTGACTTCAGTTCTGACCCGTTAAAGTATGTTTTAGATATGCCTTAGGACTCTCTTAGGACCAGGTTACATGATGGTATAACCCTCTGTGACCAGTTTGTTGTTTTGTCCAAGTCTTTTACACCTTTCCGTTAAATGCTTAAAAGTTGACCGTAACGCCCTTTTTAATTTAAAACGAGAATTTCGGACATGTGAAAGGACCATAACCTTAGTTACTGATTCCTAAACATGTCCCTAAAATTTCACGTCAATCCAAGGTCCAGAATAAGAGTTATGCTAAATAGCGCAAATTACGGAAACTTTAGTAATTAAATAGCGCAATTAGCATAACGCCTATCAAAACCCAGATTTCGACACCAAAACTTTTACAAACTGATGTAAAATAATATTTTGGGATTTTTAAATATTTTTAAATATTTTTAACCTGCTCATAACCTGCGGTTATGGCATCGGTTCGGTAAATACCGAATATACCCTTTTCGGACATAACTTGAGTTCTACAAGGTCTTTTGACCTGATTCCAGTTGCTACTGATTTTAAATAATAAATAGAGTATTTTGAACTTTATAAACTGTTCGGAAAACTCAGATTTCCTGTAGAATTCAGAAACCTCTTTTATAATCTTTAAAAAGACCGAAATACCCCTACGGGGCATAATATGAACTTAAACTCGTTACGGGCATTATGGAAGGTATCCTACTGATACCACAACCTCTTTAAAGCATATTGACTTAGGAAACCAGTGTAGGAGTCTTACGGTTACCCGTTACGCCTTTTGCGCGCACGGTTCGGTTTATATAACTAGTTTACATAAACTAGCCGAAACGGGTCAAACCTTATGGTTTTGACCCCAAAATCCAGAGTGTGGTTATTATACCCATATAAAACAAGTCTTCAAACTTGTTGGGTCCAAATCACATTTCATTCCCGGTTTTCGCCTTTCACGCGATTAAACCGTAACTATCCTTTGAAACTGACCGGTCTAAGCTAAGGCTAAATTAAAGACCCGTTAGGATTCTAATAGGTTATTTTAAACCTTCGTTCCAGAATAGGAGACCAGTAAAAGATATTTGCAGTTATTTGATTAAGGATTAATACTTGCAAAGGTAAATACTTTTAACTTATTTTTCCGTTATACGGGCTTGGGTTACGGTATTTAAAATACCGCTTGGTCGGGCAATTGACCCCAACTCATTAGTAGTTGGGTATTATCAATGTGACCCGTTTAAAAATTTGTTTTGTTGGCTTTACGCCTTTGGGAGCTTAATGACCATGTCCCGGATATCCTTGGCAGCATTTTACGAAATGGCCACGACCTTGACATCCAGGTGTAGGCGTACACCCGGCATTATGTCCATGATTATAAAGGTATAGCCGTTGGTTTTCCCGCCACGGTTTTATGCTATGTGGTGTGTCTATTAATCTTTAACCCGGCACGACCCGGGCGACCGAACGCATAGTAAACATGTAATTCTTTACAAGATTAAATTATAAATTATCCCAAGTTATAAAGAGTTTGTGCCTTGTGCATTCAAATCAATTTTATTAAACATTTTACAAAAGTGTCGGTTGAATGTATTTACCAGTGTAAACTGACGTATTTTCCCAAAAAGACTAAATGCAGGTACTAAGCGTAATTGGCTGGATATTTCTCCTTAGCATCAATAAAGAGTCTCGCAAGCTTAAGATGCCTACGTCTGTTGAACAATTATTTTTATCTTATTATTGATCCCCTGTGGATTTTATTTCAACAATGGTGATACTTTGATATTACATTCAATGTTGAAATATATTTATCTTTATGCTTCCGCTGTGCATTCATATAATTGCGTGGCTTGACTATATTGTTGCCAACTACGTCACGGTAATCCCCCACCGGGCCCACTGGTGAGACACGTGGAAATCGGGTTGTGACAGGTTGGTATCAGAGCCAACGTTGAGTGAATTAAACACTATCCTTAAGTGTTTAATCTCAATGACACAATTGCACATACTTGAGTCTAGACAAGAACATAGGACAAATTCGAAATTTTATTCCAGTTTGTCTTTTATTGTTTATTGTGATTTAAAGTTATGAAAGTAGGAAATATGCCACCAGCAATTAGAAGAGGAAGAGGAGGAAGAGGCAAAGGGCTGATCACTACTCACAATGATCACGAGGCCGGACCTTCGAACATGCGAGCTCCTTCGAGTACAAGGAGTGAGGAACCTCAGAGACGTAGAAGGAACCTCTTTGAACCCGCAAGACATTCTACCTCGCACAGTTCAACACCTTCATACCGTCACTCTTTTGGACCAAACTCAGAAAATGAACCCAATAACCCTCAACCTTCGTTTATACCTCTCCAGCGATCTGCTTCGCACCGTTCCTATGGCGATCCTACTCCTTTCTTCCAAGGCCGATTTAATCCGGCTGATTATGTCCAAGAACCAATAGGTTATAACCCATTAGGACCTGAAGACCATTTCTCCGAAGATAATGCGGTTGATATGGATGAAGACACGGATCCCATAGAACCTGCAAGAGGTACTCCCAACCATCCAATCGAGATCTCTGATGGGTCATCCTTCCATGGAACACCCTATCAAGGTCCCGACAGCTACCAGGCGAGGTTTGACCAGTGCGATTGGTACTTCACACCTTCTCATCACTTCTCGCCTCATGACCAACAGCAACAGCAGGATCCTTCTGAGGATTCGCGGTTCGTGGCAGTTACGCCACCGCCTCCACCGCCACCAGTTCAACAAGCACCTCCAGATCCGCCAAGGCGTAGGAGATAAGGCGCGCGGATGTCCACCCGAGGAGGGGAATTCCATTTCAGCACCCCTCGCCACTCGAGTGCGAGTCACTTTCCGCCAGTGCCTGAAGAACCACAACTAGGGGAACCTTCGGGTCACCCTGCAGAGGTGAATTCTGCACCAGTTGCACCACCTCCGCCACCTTTCGGCTATGACAATCTGATACCAGCGTACGGCGGTTCCACCGCATACAATCCGTTTGAGCAACCGACTCACACGCACTACAACTATAACTATGATGCCGATCCATACCTGGTAGCGGCTAATTACAATGCTCTCCATGGAACCTCTTGGAGACCAGATTACTCAGCTCATGGGTATCCAGCACCTCCTAGACCTCCGGTTCAGCAACCGTCACAGCAGCCACGTTTTTCTCCACCGGAGCAAGAAGAAATCCTCCACCGTCTAAACCGAGTGGAACGAGACTTCGAACAAGAACGTAAGAGTAATCGTGGATTCCCCAAAGGCCTAGCAAACCTACTAAAAGGAAGGAAGAAACGAGATCATTAGCCTCCTTATGTATTGTTGTATTTACTATTACAATTTAGTCCCTGCGTGGACATTTATCGTGTTTAGTCCCTACGCGGACAATTACTTTCAGTTCCTACGTGGACTTATCTTTTAGTCTCTGTGCGGACATCTATCTATGTATTTGGTCCCTGTGTGGACTTGTTTTCTGTAAACCTCTGCGTAGGTATTTATTTATTTAAAAAGGCTCGTTTAGGGCAGCGTGTAATCATTATTATAATTAATGGAATGTTATGTTATAAATTTCATTTTTTTTATTATATATGAAATAAATCAAAAATCATTCCTTTTAAATTAATCTGCCTAAATAAAGAATCTTAATGGTGAAACCTAGCCAGGTGTCATTATAAGACCCGACCAAGATGGTAAGACCTAATTAAAAGATTCAGATTTCCAGTTAACCGCTGTAAACATGTTAACGTTCTTGGCAAATGTGATTCGTTAAAATCGCACGCGTCATTCTTATATGAGAATCCTTCTAAGGATTCCAAAGCCCAAATCAATGATTTGTAAATCATGGGTTAAATCATCAATGAAGATGATCACTTATTAATCATCCATTAGCGATGTAGTGCCTACGGGCCAAACTTATTACACATCCATTAGTGATGTAGTGCCTACGGGCTATACTTATTGTCATATAAGACAAAAGACAGTTGTAGTCTATGACTCCCTGTCAGAAAAGGTAAAAGGACTACGGTTCAAACCTTCATGCCTTGATTCTCTGTAATCCGGCTTATATTATAGAAACGTCCTTGAGATTAGGCTCTTGTGCCACTAACAATATTGTTTGTAATTAGGATAAGTTATATTCAAATCCTAAATTAAAGTGAGTAACAAATTAACCAGATATGGTCTATGTTTACCATGGTTAATGAATTGCCATAAAAGACAATTCCATAATAAACTCCTAAATAAAGCTTTGTCATTATCTTCTGTAGAAGATTCAAGTTACAATGGCTGATCCAAATGAAGTGAATAGTCATTCGAAAGAAGACGAAAATGATAACGCCCAGATTCATTTAACGGGCGCTGAATTGAAAGCTCTAGTCGACGGCGCTGTTAAGGCAGCCTTGGATCGACAGTATGAAGAATACACCGAGTCCCGGAGCAGAACCTTATCTACACCACACTCAAAACCAAAAACCCACTCAAAATCTCACAGCAAACCACACTCGACTCCGTCTAAACCTAAAAAGGACGATGATAAGCACTCATCTAATGAAAACAGTGTCCGTCCTAAGGAAAAAGTGTTTACTGATGCATCTCGCGCCAGGGGTTGCACCTATAAGTATTTCGTATCTTGCAAACCCCGAGATTTCACTGGGGAGAAGGGCGCGGTGGATTGTATGACATGGTTAGACGAGATGGACACCATGGTGGACATCAGTGGTTGCGCAGAGAAAGATGTGGTGAAGTTTGTTTCACAGTCATTCAAGGGTGAAGCCCTTGCTTGGTGGAGATCTCTGGTTCAAGCCTCTGGGAAGGTTGTGTTGTATGGCATGACGTGGGAGGAATTTATTGCTCTCATCAAGGAAAATTACTGCCCTCAACACAAGGTTGAAAAGATCGAGTCCGACTTCCTATCGTTGGTTATGACAAACCTTGACTGTCAAGCTTACCTAACGAGCTTCAACACAATGTCCCGGTTGGTTCCGTATCTGGTAACCCCGGAACCAAAGAGAATAGCTCGTTTTATCGGTGGTTTAGCCCCCGAGATAAAGGCAAGCGTAAAGGCCTCTCGGCCAGCTACCTTTAGATCTGTAGCTGACATATCTTTGTCCCTCACTCTGGATGCGGTCAGGCAAAGATCGCTGAGGAACAAAGAAGCTGAGAAGAGAAAACGTGAAGATGATAATTCACGAAGATCGAGCAAGAAGCACCGTGAAACGGTGACAACCAGAGAGGGTCTGAGTCAAGGAAAGATGGGCATCAATCTGGTGAGAAGCCCAAGTGCAAGATTTGCAAGAAACAACACTTTGGAAAGTGCAGACTCGAATCGAACTCGCAGACTCAGTCAAAGTCATTTGCTTGCGGGATATGCAAGTCCAAGGACCACAAGACCTTGGATTGCAAAAATCTGAAGGATGCAACTTGCTACAGTTGCAATGAGAAGGGGCACATTAAAACCAACTGCCCTAAATACGCCAAGAAGCCTGAAGAGGTCAAGAAGACCAATGCAAGAGTCTTCAGAATGGATGCGAAAGAAGCGGTGCTAGACGATAACGTGATCACAGGTACTTTCCTTGTAAATGATGTCTTTGCAAGAGTACTTTTTGATTCAGGCGCTGATAAGTCTTTCGTAGATCATAAATTTTGCAAATTGCTGAATATGCCTGTCAAAACCTTGAGTATAAACTATGAGGTAGAGTTAGCAGATGGCACCATAGAAACCGTCTCCACTGTGTTAGATGGATGTGTGATATCTATTAAGAACCACTCTTTTCCTCTGTCTCTACTTCCCTTTAAATTGGCCGGTTTTGACATAGTATTGGGTATGGACTGGTTATCACATAACCAGGCCCAAATCGTCTGCAACAGAAAGCAAGTGGTGATAAAGACTCCGTCTGGTGAATCGCTTACCATTCGGGGAGATACCCAGTATGGATTTCCTGAGCAAGTGACTATGCTCAAAGCTTCAAAATGTTTAAAGAAGGGTTGTGTCATCTACATGGCACAAGTGATTATTGATGAGCCTAAACCGAAGATAGAAGACATCCCCGTCATTTCTGAATACCCAGAGGTTTTCCCTAAAGATCTACCTGGTTTGCCACCAGATAGGCAAGTGGAATTCAGGATTGATATCATCCCTGGAGCAGCACCTGTTGCTAGAGTACCTTACAGGTTAGCACCAACTGAAATGAAGAAGTTAAGGACACAACTGGATGAACTGCTAGCTAAAGGTTTCATCAAACCTAGTTCGTCTCCTTGGGGAGCACCTGTCTTGTTTGTCAAAAAGAAGGATGGATCGTGTAACAACTGCCACTAAAATCAATAATTAGGACAATAATTAGTCAATAAGAAAACCCTAATTGAGACACCCAAGTAATTCTGCACTAGCCCTAAAATTTTCAGAACAATCAGAATCAGGATCAGGGCCCCTAAAACTCGAGGGGGGTAAACCCTAGTTGAATAGTTATCTAAATATTACGTTGCTTAAAGCTGATTGGCCAATTTTGTTGATTCATGCAAGCTACTCCCGTGCATGGCAAGTCTAGGACAAATAGGTATCCCTTACGGACCGTAAGGGATCAGGCTTACGGTCCGTAAGCAATGCTAAATTTTGGCTATAAATAGCCGACCTTGGGACTTGCACAGGAGAGTTGAAACGACGTAAATTGTCTCTGTGTACGTCGAATTCAGGCTATTATATCACAATAAACACACACACGATCACGAGGTGCTGCCGCAATCAGGGTAATAACTCGATCGCTATTATGATTCAACGTCCGATCGATTATAACTATCCAACGATTGACCGAGTGCTACTCAAATTGAGCTTGTACTTTGTTATTCATTATGATTTCGACTTGAATGTTTGAGTGCTGTTCGAATTCGGACTATGCTCTGTCATTCGTTGTGAATCCATTGAATTGTTAAGTATCGCACTTGATAATAGTTGTGAGGGTTTAATCTCGTGAATTGACGTAACTGCTGAATTAGTTACTAATCCCGTTTGTGTGTGCATTGTTATTTAAATTAGGTTAGAAGGCTAATCAGTAAAGCTTATACTCTGCTCGTAAATCTGCAATGTGAGTCATTCTCTTTTTATCAATTGTTTTACAAAACTCCAAACTATTTTCAAAGTTATAATTACAGGGATTAAGTCTATGTAATCACCAAATTACAGCCGGTATGTGGGGTTTTGTATACATTACTTGTTTCCCGTCACACTTGGACAAACGGGTGGCCAAGGGGTGATCTGACCACAGTCACAGACACCATTGGACAAATGGGCTAGCCAATGGATAGTCGAGTGACAAATATTGTGGGTAGTTGGTTTGATATCAGAAACATTGTAATTCCCCTTAATACTGTAGATTATAACAAATGTGTCGTTTTCAGTAAAATGAATGATTCACTCAGTATTTCCCTGCTGACAAAACCTTTTTCAAACATGTTTCAGGTAATCTGGTATGAGCAAAGAAAAGTGTCGTGGAGCACTCCCAGCTTAGAAAAGTGGCTCAATGTAAATAAATAAATGAACATGTTTTGAAAATAAAGATTTCCCTGAGAAATCACATTATTGTAAATTTCGGGAATTTATCCCTAAATTATAAAACGGGCAGTTTGAATTATTAAAAGATCCTGTTTTAAAAAGACTTCCGTTGTCGCCTAAATTAAATACCACGGGAATTCCTGTCCCGCGGCTCCTGAAACGGGTCAAACCGGGTCGGGGGCCGTGACAGGAAAAGGTGGTATCAGAGCCACTGTTTTAAGCTTACTGATTAAGCTCATTATTCTAATTAATTTAAGTTTATTGAAAATTTTATTTGTTATTCTGTGAATATATGCTTATTAACTGATTAATTGTTAAAATTACAGTATGGGTAAACAAAAGATTTCTGCTATCTATCGCAAATTAGATAGTACACCTAAAGAACAAGGAACCTCTTCCTCCAAATCTCCCACCAATTTAGAAGAGGGAATCTTTGTCCGTAAGGCAAATTATGAAAACCCACTTACACCGGAGAAAAGGAATTCAATCCTTAGAAAAGGTCAAGAGAAAAAGAAACCCCGAACCAAGAGAGTGAGGTTTAACCCAGAAATTCAGGAAATTAATAATAATCCACCAGGGGAAAATAACTTAGATGAAAAATGGGCAAATCTGTATCTGCTCGCTACCGTAGCAGAAAATGCAAATCTCTAAGCTTTAAATCTAGAAATATTTACTTCCCAGTAAATAAATAAATAGATCTGAGTATGTTCTGTTTGCTGTTATGTTGTACAAATTGGTGTGCAATAAAAATGTTTATTTGTTAAGCTTTGTTCCAAAGTTTTAACTTAGCATTTTGTGCATTTTGCATATATGCCGTACAGCATGAATGAGATGTCGAAAGCATTTCAGAATCTCAACCTCTATCCTGTGCCAATTGAAGTCTCCCACAACTTCACTGGTTACATTGCTGACATAGAGGAACCTCTGGAATTCCAAGCTCCACCGCTGGAAAAAGCAAAACCTAAAAAGAAGAGAAGATATGTGGGGTGGCGAAAAGTGCGCAGAAGGAAACCTAGGAGACTCCCTAAAATAGAAAATCATGTGAGTGTGAGCAAGGGAAAAGAAATAGAAACCGGAGAAAGTTCCAAGCCAGCAGAAATAGGGATAGACCTAAAGCAAAAGGGAATAGAGATCGGAGAAAGCTCTAAACAGTCTGAGGAAATCACATTCCAGGACGAAATAAACCGCCTACTGGATAATTGTGATGTTCTAGAGCCTATCAACGATAATCTCTTCTCTTATCCTGCTACAGCCCAATTCCCAATAAACCTAGGACCAGCTATTCCAGACCCACTAGTTCACACCCGACCATTAGGCCAAATGGAGGAATGATGGACCAATGACTGGCAATTCCAAAATATAGTTAATAGTCCCTATAGTTTTCTCCCACAGTTTGATCCAGAACCTGTCCCTAATCCGCCAATGAGCTATGAAAATTTAGCTGAGCTACGTTAGTTTGGTGAAGAACTGATAGGCACTGGGAATAGGATCCGGGAAATAGGGGAGCAGATTTCTTGGAAGTACGACGAGAGGGAACGTCGTTACTGAAACTGCCAGTGGACCAAAAGATAGGAAGGGTTGGAAAAGTTTGTTTGTATTATAACTAATATAGTAAAACTAATTCTGTAAAATGGGCAATAAAACACTGTAAGATAAAAAGTGTGTATTGAAGCAGGTATAATATATGAAACAAAACAGAAGTCGAGGCATCGACAATTTTGGCTATGCTTGCATATTATGCTGATCTATGTGTTTATCTGTGATTTTGGTATTAATAATTAGACACTAATAATTTCTATTAATACTAATTAGCAGATGGAAAACGCTAATAGTGAACCAGTTAATGAAGTAAATCAGTCTGAGCAAAATCAGGAAGATCAATATATAACTAGACAAGATATTGAACACTTTATTGCTCAAGGGATAGCCAATGCTATTCCAGAAATTGTGGCTGCTGTTCAGAAACCTGCCGAACCACAATTAATTCCTAGTAAACGTATTCCGGAAGATAACGGCAGTAACAACATAAATGGAGGCGGCAATCATGACGATCATGATCCGCAACAGGCCCCACTCCCTAAGAGAATGAAAGCTGCAACGCCTGGTTGCACTTACAAAGAATTTCTTGCCTGTAAACCCGCAGAATTTGCAGGTAATGAAGGGGCAACTGCAACACTGCGTTGGTTAGAGAAAACCGAGGCAGTAATTGCAATAAGTAAATGTGCTGAAGAAGATCAAGTGATGTATGCATCAAACTTGTTCAAAGAAGGGGCGTTAGAATGGTGGAACACGGTGCTACAAGCAAAAGGAAGAAGGGTGGCCTATGCGATGAATTGGGAAGAATTTAAGAGTCTTGTCGAAAGAAAATTCTGTCCCGAATACGAGAAGGAACAAATGGCAAACAAGTTCCTGAGTCATCGTATGTTAGGTGTAGACTATCGAGGATATACTTCGACATTCTTCGAATATGCGAGAGTGGTACCTTCCCTGGCTTCGCCAGAACCGGTACTTATTTCCCGTTATATTTGGGGATTAATTGGAGAAATCCGTAATATCGTTAAAGCTGCGAGACCACGCACGATTGACGATGCTGTGGAATTAGCTAATACCTTAACCGATGAACTAGTCCGCACCAGAGAAGAAGATCGCAAGAAGGAATTGGCTCAGAAGATTACCCAAGGATTCCGCGTGGGTAATAATAGCAATAAATTCAAGAAAAGAGGAACCGGGCAATACTCGTCACCTCCTTTCTGCAGAAATTGCAAAAAGAAACACTATGGACAGTGCAATATATTTTGCAACTTCTGCAAGGCGAAAGGACATCGGGAAGAAGACTGCAGGAGGAAAACAAAAGTTTGTTATAACTGCAGAGAAACAGGACACTTCCAGTCTGAATGCCCTAAGTTAGCTAAACCAGCAGACAGTAAAGCTAAAACGACTGAAGGAACTACTAAGAAAAATGCACGAGCATTCCAGCTGACCACTTAAGAAGCCGAACTCATTCCAGAAGTGATAGCGGGTACGTTCTTAGTGCATAACGTCTATGCAAAAGTATTATTTGATTCTGGTGCAAACCAAAGTTTCATTAATACTGCATTCTGCCAAGCTCTTTACTTACCTCTAAATACCCTTAGGCAGATCTTTACTGTTGAAACGACAGATGGAAATTCTGTCAACATAGATAAGGTTTTGCAAGAAGTAAAAATAGAATTGTTAGGTCATAAGTTTTCTGCAAACCTGTTACCTATGAATTTAGCCGGATTCGATGTAGTGTTAGGAATGGATTGGTTAATAGCCAACCATGCTCGAATCCTGTGTGATAAGAATTCCGTAGAAATCCGTACCCCCACAGGAGAAGTAATTCTAATTACAGGAGATAGACCTCGGAAGCCACTGAAATTCATTTCAGTAATGAAATTAGCTAGTTATTCAAGGAAACAAGAAATGGTGTATATGATTTCTGTAATCATTAACACTAAAAGTAAAGAACTCCAGGACATCCCTATAGTTTCAGAATACCCAGATGTTTTTCCAGAAGAATTACCTGGTTTACCACCTGATAGGGAAGTAGAGTTTAGAATTCATTTAATTCCAGGTACTATACCAATAGCTAAGACACCTTATCGATTAGCACCTATTGAAATGCTAGAATTGAAAAAGCAATTAGATGAATTACTAAGCAAAGGATTCATACAACCTAGTTCATCCCCTTGGGGTGCACCAGTGTTGTTTGTGAAAAAGAAAGATGGATCAATGAGAATGTGTATCGATTATAGGGAATTGAATAAAGTCACAATTAAGAACCGATACCCACTACCTAGGATTGATGATCTTTTTGATCAATTGCAAGGAGCTAGGTATTTCTCTAAGATAGACTTAAGATCTGGATATCACCAGTTGAAAGTGCAAGAGGAGGACATACCTAAAACTGCTTTCAGAACTAGGTATGGTCATTATGAGTTTACAGTCATGCCCTTTGGATTAACAAATGCTCCAGCCGCATTTATGGACATGATGAATAGAATCTGTAAACCATACTTGGATAAATTTGTAAGCGTGTTCATTGACGATATACTCATTTATTCCAAAAGTCAGGAGGAACATTGTGAGCACTTGCATGCACTCTTAACTTTGTTAAGAAAGGAAAAGCTTTATGCCAAATTCTCAAAGTGCGAATTCTGGCTACAAGAAGTGCAATTTTTAGGCATATGGTGAATCACGAAGGAATTCACGTAGATCCTGCTAAAATAAAAGCAATCACGAATTGGAAAGCTCCACGAACGGTTATGGAAGTTAGAAGTTTTCTAGGATTAGCTGGATATTATAGACGATTTATTAAAGATTTCTCTAGGATAGCTGTACCTTTAACTAAGCTAACCTATAAAGCCGTTAAGTTTGAATGGGGATCTAGACAAGAGGAAGCTTTTAGGATTCTAAAGCACAAACTGACAAATGCTCCAATTTTAGCTTTACCCGAAGGAACCGAGGATTCTGAAGTATACTGTGATGCTTCAAAATTAGGATATGGATGTGTGTTGATGCAACGCAAAAAGGTAATTGCGTATGCCTCTAGGCAATTGAAAAAGCACGAAGAAAATTATACAACTCATGATCTAGAGTTAGGAGCCATAATTTTCACCCTTAAAATTTGGAGACATTATCTGTATGGAAGTAAGTTTACTATCTATACGGACCATAAGAGTTTAAGGTATATATTTGGGAAAAAAGAGTTAAATATGAGGCAAAGAGGGTGGATGGAAATCTTAAGTGAATACGACTGTGATATTCAGTATCACGAAGGAAAGGCAAACATAGTCGCCGACGCCTTAAGTGGTAAATATCATGAAAAGCAAAAGCGAGTACGTGCTCTTAGGTTAAATCTACAATTAGATTTAATGGAACAAATAAAGGAAGTTCAGGGAACGGCAATCAAGGACGATGCCGAAGGAATGAAAGGTTACCTAAAGGAATTAGAACAAGGAAAAGATGGAATTTGGAGATTCCACAAGAAACGAATTTGGATACCTAAGCAAGGAGAATTAAGAAATAAGATTTTAGAAGAATCTCATAAATCTAGATATACTGTACATCCAGGAAATAATAAGATGTACCAGGATTTAAGAAATAATTTTTGGTGGATAGGAATGAAAAAAGATATAGCCGAATACGTATCTAAGTGTTTAACCTGTTCACAAGTTAAAGCCGAACATCAGAAACCTTCAGGACTACTACAACAGTTAGAAATGCCTGTATGGAAATGGGAACTCATAACAATGGATTTTGTTACTAAGTTACCCAAAACCAGAAAAGGTAATGATGCTATTTGGGTAATTGTGGATCGATTAACCAAATCAGCTCATTTTCTACCAATGAAGGAAACCTTTAGCATGGAAAGGTTAGCCAAGTTGTATGTAGATGAAGTAGTATCCTTACATGGAGTCCCACTCTCCATTGTATCGGATAGAGATAGTCGTTTTACTTCCCGTTTCTGGACAAGTTTCCAAGAAGCAATGGGAACTCGACTTAATTTAAGTACCGCATATCATCCTCAAACGGACGGACAAAGTGAAAGGACGATACAAACCCTGGAACACATGCTCCGAGCATGTGTAATTGACTTTGGTGGTAATTGGGATAGCCATTTACCATTAATTGAATTCTCCTATAACAATAGTTATCATTCGAGCATCGAAGCTGCTCCATTCGAAGCACTGTATGGACGCAAGTGCAGAACTCCTGTTTGTTGGGCAGAGATAGGAGAAAGTCAGTTATCAGTACCAGAGATTGTGCAAGAAACTACTGACAAGATATCGCAAATCAAGGAAAGACTGAAGACTGCTAGAGATCGTCAGAAGAGTTATGCGGACAATCGCCGTAAGCCATTAGAATTTCAAGTCGGAGACAAAGTACTTTTGAAAGTATATCCTTGGAAAGGAGTAGTACGATTTGGTAAGAAAGGAAAACTGAGTCCAAGATATGTTGGACCATTCCCAGTGACCCAACGAATAGGACCAGTAGCTTATCGTTTACAACTACCAGAAGAATTAGCTGGAGTACATGATGTGTTTCATGTATCCAATCTCAAGACATGTCTATCAGACGAATCCCTGGTAGTACCTCTTCAAGATATAGAGGTAAATGAAAAGCTGAAATTCGTAGAGAAACCCCTACAAATAGAAGATCGGAAGATTAAGTTTCTCAAACATAAACGACTGGTGTTGGTCAAAGTCAAATGGAAATCCAAGAGAGGACCAGAATATACTTGGGAACTGGAATCAGAGATGAAGCGAAAGTACCCTCATCTATTTCAGTAAATCTCGAGGACGAGATTTGTCTCAAGGTGGGGAGGATGTAACAACTGCCACTAAAATCAATAATTAGGACAATAATTAGTCAATAAGAAAACCCTAATTGAGTCAGCCAAGTAATTCTGCACTAGCCCTAAAATTTTCAGAACAATCAGAATCAGGATCAGGGCCCCTAAAACTCGAGGGGGGTAAACCCTAGTTGAATAGTTATCTAAATATTACGTTGCTTAAAGCTGATTGGCCAATTTTGTTGATTCATGCAAGCTACTCCCATGCATGGCAAGTCTAGGACAAATAGGTATCCCTTACGGACCGTAAGGGATCAGGCTTACGGTCCGTAAGCAATGCCAAATTTTGGCTATAAATAGCCGACCTTGGGACTTGCACAGGAGAGTTGAAGCGACGTAAATTGTCTCTGTGTACGTCGAATTCAGGCTATTATATCACAATAAACACACACACGATCACGAGGTGCTTCCGCAATCAGGGTAATAACTCGATTGCTATTACGATTCAACGTCCGATCGATTATAACTATCCAACGATTGTCCGAGTGCTACTCAAATTGAGCTTGTACTTTGTTATTCATTTTGATTTCGACTTGAATGTTTGAGTGCTGTTCGAATTCGGACTATGCTCTGTCATTCGTTGTGAATCCATTGAATTGTTAAGTATCGCACTTGATAATAGTTGTGAGGGTTTAATCTCGTGAATTGACGTAACTGCTGAATTAGTTACTAATCCCGTTTGTGTGTGCATTGTTATTTAAATTAGGTTAGAAGGCTAATCAGTAAAGCTTATACTCTGCTCGTAAATCTGCAATGTGAGTCATTCTCTTTTTATCAATTGTTTTACAAAACTCCAAACTATTTTCAAAGTTATAATTACAGGGATTAAGTCTATGTAATCACCAAATTACAGCCGGTATGTGGGGTTTTGTATACATTACTTGTTTCCCGTCACACTTGGACAAACGGGTGGCCAAGGGGTGATCTGACCACAGTCACAGACACCATTGGACAAATGGGCTAGCCAATGGATAGTCGAGTGACAAATACTGTGGGTAGTTGGTTTGATATCAGAAACATTGTAATTCCCCTTAATACTGTAGATTATAACAAATGTGTCGTTTTCAGTAAAATGAATGATTCACTCAGTATTTCCCTGCTGACAAAACCTTTTTCAAACATGTTTCAGGTAATCTGGTATGAGCAAAGAAAAGTGTCGTGGAACACTCCCAGCTTAGAAAAGTGGCTCAATGTAAATAAATAAATGAACATGTTTTGAAAATAAAGATTTTCCTGAGAAATCACATTATTGTAAATTTCCGGAATTTATCCCTAAATTATAAAACGGGCAATTTGAATTATTAAAAGATCCTGTTTTAAAAAGACTTCCGCTGTCGCCTAAATTAAATACCACGGGAATTCCTGTCCCGCGGCTCCTGAAACGGGTCAAACCGGGTCGGGGGCCGTGACAGATCGATGCGTCTGTGCATCGATTATCGCGAGCTTAATAAAGTCACGATAAAGAATAGGTATCCTTTGCCGAGGATCGACGATTTGTTCGATCAGTTACAAGGGGCAAGTTATTTCTCAAAGATTGACTTGAGGTCAGGCTACCATCAACTGAAGGTTAGAGATGAAGACGTACATAAAACCGCATTTAGGACTCGTTATGGTCATTATGAGTTCCTAGTGATGCCTTTTGGGCTCACTAATGCACCGGCTGCGTTCATGGATCTCATGAATTGCGTTTGCAAGCCATACTTAGACAAATTCGTCATCGTTTTCATCGACGATATTCTTATCTACTCAAAGAATCAAGCTGACCATGAGAAACACCTTCGCTGTATTCTCAAACTCCTGCATCATGAGAAACTTTATGCCAAATTCTCTAAGTGTGAATTCTGGCTTCGAGAAGTCCAATTCCTCAGACATGTTGTCAGCGAGCGTGGTATCCAAGTGGATCCCGCTAAAGTGGAAGCTGTCATAAATTGGCAAGAGCCGAAGACGCCTACAGAAATTCGTAGTTTCCTTGGATTGGCAGGATATTACAGGCGTTTCATCGAAAATTTTTCAAGGATTGCTGCGTCCCTAACTTCCTTGACCAAGAAGAAAGTAAAGTTCGTTTGGGGCCCTAAGCAGCAAGAGTCCTTTGATATTCTGAAGCAAAAGTTGAGCAACGCTCCTGTACCGACATTACCTGAAGGTACCGAAGAGTTCGTAGTTTACTGCGACGCATCACACACTGGCATGGGATGTGTGCTTATGCAGAAAGGCAAAGTTATTGCCTATGCTTCAAGACAGTTAAAGGTGCATGAAAAGAATTACACCACCCATGACTTGGAGTTGGGTGCCGTTGTGTTCGCACTAAAACTGTGGAGGCATTATCTGTATGGTATCAAGTTTGTGATCTATTCTGATCATAAGAGCCTTCAACATCTGTTTGATCAGAAGGATTTAAACATGAGGCAGCGCCGTTGGATGGAGACTTTAAATGATTATGATTGTGAAATCAGATACCATCCCGGCAAGGCGAATGTAGTCGCTGATGCCTTGAGTCAAAAGGAAAGGGTGAAACCCATCCGAATCAATGCCAAGAGCATTGAAGCGAAGAATAATTTGATTGAAAGGTTGTTAGCTGCACAGAGGGAAGCCGTGTTAGAAGCTAACTATCCTAAAGAAAAGCTAGGAGTAACTGAGGAGCAGTTAACCCTTAGCAAGGATGGAATCTTATGATTAAATGGACGAATATGGGTTCTAATTTATGGAGGACTACGAGATGTTATCCTCCAGGAGGCCCATAGTTCCAAATATTCTGTTCACCCTGGAGCTGATAAGATGTACCAGGATCTAAAGGCAAATTATTGGTGGATAGGCTTGAAAAAGTCTGTAGCCGCTTATGTAGCCAAATGCTTGACTTGTGCGCAAGTCAAAGCTGAGCATCAAAAGTCGTCAGGCTTGCTACAACAGCCTGAACTTCCCGAATGGAAGTGGGAAATGGTAACTATGGATTTTATTACCAAGTTACCCAAGACGAGGAAAGGAAATGATACAATATGAGTTATAGTTGATAGACTGACTAAGTCAGCACATTTCTTACCATCAAGGAGACTTATAGCTCCGACATGTTGGCCCAGTTATACGTTGCTAAGATTGTAGCCTTACATGGCATACCTGTGTCTATTATCTCTGACAGAGATACTAGATACACGTCGCATTTTTGGAAAAGTTTCCAGCAATCTTTGGGCACACGTTTGAATTTTAGTACGGCTTACCATCCTCAGACAGATGGTCAAAGTGAGCGTAGTATTCAGACGTTGGAAGACATGCTACGTGCATGTGCGATCGATTTGGGTGGTAGTTGGGATAAGAACCTACCATTAATCGAATTCTCCTACAACAATAGCTACCATACCAGCATTAAGGCTGCGCCCTTCGAGGCATTATACGGTAGAAAGTGTAGATCGCCCGTTTGTTGGGCGGAAGTTGGAGATGTCCAATTATCAGGACCAGAGATAGTCTTCGAAACGACGGACAAGATTGTCCAGATTCGAGACCGTCTCAAGGCTGCCCGAGATAGGCAGAAAAGTTACGCAGATCCAAAGCGTAAAGATTTTCACTTCGAAGTAGGTGAAAAAGTGTTGCTTAAAGTATCACCCTGGAAGGGAGTGATGCGTTTTGGCAAGAAAGGCAAGCTAAGCCCGAGATACATAGGACCTTTCGAGGTTACCGAACGTGTCGGGTCCGTTGCCTATAAGTTAAACTTGCCTGAAGAGCTCAGTGGAATTCACAATGTGTTCCACATCTGCAATCTAAAGAAGAGCTTCGCTGATGAATCACTGGTAATACCACATACAGATACATAGATGAGAGCTTAAAGTTTGTGGAAAAAACCTGTGTCGATTGAAGATCGACAGGTAAAGAAGCTTCGAAGGAAGTATGTACCTATTGTGAAGGTCAAATGGGATGCCTGTATAGGTCCCGAATTCACGTGGGAGGTTGAATCCACGATGAAAGAAAAATACCCTTATTTGTTTCAGTAAATCTCGGGTTGAGATTTATTTTAAGGGGGTGAGGATGTAACACCTCGGAATTTTGTGTCCAATAATGTATTGACACGTGTCGTAGGTTTACACGTGGTATTAAATACTAAATAA
This sequence comes from Helianthus annuus, assembly GCF_002127325.2. Taxonomy (NCBI): domain Eukaryota; kingdom Viridiplantae; phylum Streptophyta; class Magnoliopsida; order Asterales; family Asteraceae; genus Helianthus; species Helianthus annuus. Next base: position 137,780,223 of record NC_035441.2, on the reverse strand, counting down.
AGGACTAAAGTTGACAAACCTTGAAAGTATGTAAATTCGAGGGTTAAAAATGTCAACGAGGGATAAATATACTGTATAGTAACCCTAAATGATGCTCGTACCTTCAAAACGAATGAATCGTGGATCGTACAGAGCGAAATGCGGAAGAAAGTGAGAGATTACAAACTACAGGGGTCAAATGTGTCAACATGTTTAATTTATACCTCTGAGTGACCCTTTGACGAACCCGAGACTTTGTAACAGTAAATTACGCTCACTAGAATGTACGATATAAATTTCGCAAAGTTCCGTTTTAAAACGAGAAAGTTATGATCAATTTCGTATGCGAGGGATCAAAAGCGTCAACAACAAAAGTTAAGGCTTTTCGGATAGTAATTAAACTAACCGGGGACTTAACGGCACGGGTAAAAGTCACGAGGCCCTTATTCGTAAATAAACGAGGCCCCAAAACGCAAAGTTACCCCTTCGGAACCGAAAGGTCAGGCCAATGATTACAAAAGATTTGAAAATCTTGATTTACAGGCCTCAGGCGGGCCGCGTTAGAGAAACAAGCAAGATAATGCGGGACACCTGCTGATCATCCATGAGCAATCATAGGTTGAGTTGTAATGATCTTGAGCTCCATTTTTCACTATAAAAGGCAAGGTAGTGCACTATAGTTCAACACACCTCAAACCTGCCTTCTTGATCATTTCTGAAGCTCTAAGGCATTCTTCTAACATCTCTGGTCGTGCACCAAGCTTCTGTAAGTTTGCCTAACCCTTTGTGGCTTAGTTTTTGTATAGTTTAGCTTAAAAGTCAATCCGTCGTAACTAACGATTGACTTTGCGATAAATCACAAATGGTCCAGTGGTTTGTCGAATCAAAGGTAGTTATATGTTGGTAATCATGTGGGCTTTAAACCCCAAAAAGGGCACCCTCTGATTCCCACTCTAACTAGTCCGAATGTCGAGTCAAACTTGCATAGAAAAAGTCAACAGAATGCTATTTTGCGATTTTATGCATAATCAGTAATGTAGATGGCGTGTAACCTGCTTTAACACTCATAAAACATGATAATAAGTATATTAACTAGTCTAAGCTTGTTTGATCCGACCATTTACTGTTTTGACCCGGTTCGGAGCCGAAAGTCGCAAAACTTTGACTTTTGCTTTGACTTCAGTTCTGACCCGTTAAAGTATGTTTTAGATATGCCTTAGGACTCTCTTAGGACCAGGTTACATGATGGTATAACCCTCTGTGACCGGTTCGTTGTTTTGTCCGAGTCTTTTACACCTTTCCGTTAAATGCTTAAAAGTTGACCGCAACGCCCTTTTTAATTTAAAACGAGAATTTCGGACATGTGAAAGGACCATAACCTTAGTTACTACATGTCCCTAAAATTTCACGTCAATCCGAGATCCAGAATAAGAGTTATGCTAAATAGCGCAAATTACGGAAACTTTAGTAATTAAATAGCGCAATTAGCATAACGCCTATCAAAACCCAGATTTCGACACCAAACCTTTTACACACTGATGTAAAATAATATTTTGGTATTTTTAAAGATTTTTAATTATTTTTAACCTGCTGTTATGGCATCGGTTCGGTAAATACCGAATATACCCTTTTCGGACATAACTTGAGTTCTACAAGGTCTTTTGACCCGATTCCAGTTGCTACTGATTTTAAATAATAAATAGAGTATTTTGAACTTTATAAACTGTTCGGAAAACTCAGATTTCCTGTAGAATTCAGAAACCTCTTTTATAATCTTTAAAAAGACCGAAATACCCCTACGGGGCATAATATGAACTTAAACTCGTTACGGGCATTATGGAAGGTATCCTACTGATACCACAACCTCTTTAAAGCATATTGACTTAGGAAACCAGTGTAGGACTCTTACGGTTACCCGTTACGCCTTTTGCGCGCACGGTTCGGTTTATGTAACTAGTTTAGATAAACTAGCCGAAACGGGTCAAACCTTATGGTTTTGACCCCAAAATCCAGAGTGTGGTTATTATACCCATATAAAACAAGTCTTCAAACTTGTTGGGTCCAAATCACATTCCATTCCCGGTTTTCGCCTTTCACGCGATTAAACCGTAACTATCCTTTGAAACTGACCGGTCTAAGCTAAGGCTAAATTAAAGACCCGTTAGGATTCTAATAGGTTATTTTAAACCTTCGTTCCAGAATAGGAGACCAGTAAAAGATATTTGCAGTTATTTGATTAAGGATTAATACTTGCAAAGGTAAATACTTTTAACTTATTTTTCCGTTATACGGGCTTGGGTTACGGTATTTAAAATACCGCTTGGTCGGGCAATTGACCCCAACTCATTAGTAGTTGGGTATTATCAATGTGACCCGTTTAAAAATTTGTTTTGTTGGCTTTACGCCTTTGGGAGCTTAATGACCATGTCCCAGATATCCTTGGCAGCATTTTACGAAATGGCCACGACCTTGACATCCGGGTGTAGGCGTACACCCGGCATTATGTCCATGATTATAAAGGTATAGCCGTTGGTTTTCCCGCCACAGTTTTATGCTATGTGGTGTGTCTATTAATCTTTAACCCGGCACGACCCGGGCGACCGAACGCATAGTAAACATGTAATTCTTTACAAGATTAAATTATAAATTATCCCAAATTATAAAGAGTTTGTGCCTTGTGCATTCAAATCAATTTTATTAAACATTTTATAAAAGTGTTGGTTGAATGTATTTACCAGTGTAAACTGACGTATTTTCCCAGAAAGACTAAATGCAGGTACTAAGCGTAATTGGCTGGATATTTCTCCTTAGCATCAATAAAGAGTCTCGCAAGCTTAAGATGCCTACGTCTGTTGAACAATTATTTTTATCTTATTATTGATCCCTTGTGGATTTTATTTCAACAATGGTGATACTTTGATATTACATTCAATGTTGAAATATATTTATCTTTATGCTTCCGCTGTGCATTCATATAATTGTGTGGTTTGACTATATTGTTGCCAACTACATCACGGTAATCCCCCACCGGGCTCACCGGTGAGACACGTGGAAATCGGGTTGTGACATATATTAAACGTTATTAATGCATTTTTATTATTACACTACAAGAAAACGGGGCAATAGAGACGACACCAATAGCGGCGTCAAGTCATATGTCGCCGCTATTGGTTGATCCGGAACACGGTGTCCCAGATTAAACCCCAGCCATTCATTTCTTATCTTGATCTAACAACTGGGGTTTAACCTAGTCAATAGAGGCGACACCAAAGACCATTAGCGGCGATACTTGTCACCCCTATTACCTTTTCGCAGAACAGCAAGCTAAAAGCGGGATTTCTTCCCTCTTTCCCCATTTCCCCCCAATCCTTTCATCTCTCCCATCGAAAAAAAAACAAATCGCAAAGACCACTTCAAGTTCACAATTTCTTCTCCCAAATCGGTTAATTAGTATTGGTAGTTTGTGTTGAATTTCTTCACTAATTTGTTATATATTTGTTAATTTCTTTACTTTTTTGTGTATGTATATGTGTTTGCTAGAAAATTCCGGCCACTCACCTCGTCTCTGACGTCACCACCACCTTCTAGGAGCTTCAAATAAGGTTAGTTTTCTTTTAATTTTGTTCAAGATGAGAAATTGTTTAACTTTTGGTTAATAAGTATGCTGTTTGTGTATGTATGTGTATCTTATTAGGAGGATACACTCCTAAATCGCCCAAAATGGTTAGTTTGATAAATTATGTGTTTTGGTGTAAATGTGTGTATGTAAGTATGTAAATGTGTGTATGTAATAGCGACGAAGGTCATTAGCGACGTCTTATTAGCGATGAAGTGTCGCTGCTAAAGGTCAACCACCAATAACGGCGACACGGACCAATAGTAGCGACATGTGGTCAATAGCGTCCCATCAATAGCGGCGTTACAATAGCGATGATATGTCGCCGCTATTACCATTAGCGGCGACGAACTGGATCATTAGCTGCGACAGGCGTCATCTCATGTATTTTATATCTGTTATATTTGTTATTTAATATCCTATTAAGGGATCCTTGTGAAGATGACAAACATATGATATATTTATTGGCACACAAAATTTTACACAACATTTCATAACTTTATAAATCATAAAAATTGTTTTCTTTACTTTACTAACTTAATACAATCAACATTAACAAATGTATTCTAAACAAAGTAAACCCAACTAAAGTACCACATTAATTGCTAAAGATTGAATATCCATATAAGAAAATACACCAAACATAAATACAACCACAAACATAATAGTAAGTAGCATAACATAAAGAAAACCATAAAACAATTAAATACAATACCATAACTAAACATATGGTGAAAATATATTTTCGGTGTATATAGCACCATTGATGACTTACGTAATGATGATAGGTAAAAAAACCATGCATCTTGTATGTCCTTACGTTTATCTCAGCAACCTCACCCCATTCTTGTACTATACTTAACTTGTTATTTCCATCAATATAGTGTACACCTGACCCAATCATCAATGGCATGCACATACCGGGTATAAAAGAAAGCACTTTCAACCAAGTTTCATTTTACGATCTCTACAAATGAACATCTGCGCACATTCCAAAACTAACCAACATATGAAGTTCATCTCGTATACTAACCAACTGACCAATTGCTTCCACAATAAATGTATCTGAGAATCCTACATTTTTAATTACCCTAGAATCAACATCTAAATGAAGTATCATTGTGTTACCCACACACCAGAATTTGGTCAATAAAAATACAAATTATTTGCGTAAAACGTCCCTACAGACCAACTATATATGTCAACATCATATGGACTGTAAATTAAGAACCTTGGAGTTGACCACGAACCTTCCCAAAATGAATAACTGTTAACACTCAACCTGAAACGTGTGCATCTAATGTGCACAATATTGTAATCGCCAGTAGAGTCGACACAAAATCCAAAACTATCATCATCCACACTGTAAAAGCCCTAAGAATTAGAATTTGATGGCATCTTGAACACACTGGTTTTCAAATAACCAATTCACGAGTATTAATTAGGCAAACATATACCATCCCATTTGCTAGAAATAACACATTGCATAGATGACCGTCGAAGGTAATGTGAACACTATTGCCTAAAACACATTTATGAGATTCATAATCCACATAACGAATCACACATGATGATATGTCAATAGCAATTATTTTCTGGTCATCTACTATTCGCATTAAATGACAATATATCACGTTTTTATTAGACGGTATAAATTCGTGTTACATTACATACTGATGCCGCTGCAACGCACGGGGAAATTTACTAGTTATCTACGAGGAGAAGATGATTTTATTTTATATAATAACAAAACATGAAAGGTCTTAGGAACAGTATACAAATTGGACTACATTAGAGTGTTATTTATGGTTCTGCCACCAGCCTTATTATTTGAAAAAAAAGAGCCACTAACAAAGTTGAAAAACAGAGACTAAGAGACAAAGAGTTAGAGACGAGATTGAATAGGGAGATGTCGGCGTCATTCAGGCGGGTGTATTGATTTCGTTAGCGTGAAGGCGTGGTTTGTAAACCCGAGCGGCAGGTACGAGGTTCGACGGTGTAGTAGATCTGGACTGAGGAGAAGAAATTGGTTTTCCATCGGTCACCCCTAACAACAATAATGACGGCGATGGTGTCTTTCGATGATTTTGTTATAACTTTTTTGTTCTAGCGAAGGAATGGTTCTACAAAGTATAAAAGAGAGAGGGAGGTGATGGAACCGTGGCGGGGGCGGGTCATTAAGTACGCGCACCGGTGCTGGGGAGAGGACAGTGGGTGTGTAGTTGAAGCACAGAGAGACCTATACCATACAGTATGCCTAGATATATTCAAATTACCCAGCTAGTGTTAGCTTCCAAAAGGGTTATTTCATTGTTCAACAACTTAATTATATTGGTTCTTTACATATTATCTTCAAAGTACAACCAACGAATTGGTTGAGAACAAATTTCTTTTCAACTCAAAATTGATGACTTATTCTGTTAAGTGAAGTATAAGTATTCTTAATGTATAATGTGAAATCATTGTTGTTAAGTATAAGTATTCTTAATGTATAATGTGAAATCATTGTTAAATAATTTAAGTGATTAGCATATTGTGTTTGTAGAGAATTGACTAACAAGCTTCCGTAATTTGATGGTAAAAAACATTAAATGATTTTTCATTCTAACTTATTTAATAAAAATTTCAAGGTGTAAGATTAAGATTTTTATTTTAAGTTGAGATTTTATATAAAAATGTTTTAACAAGGTGTAGACATTAAGGTAAGGTTGGGTTTATCTGTAACATGTTTAACGTTGAGTTTATTTTAAAGTTGATTTTTTATATGTACTTTATTTAAATAAATGTTTTAATACCCAAGGTTGTTAACTATCTATCTACATGTAAATTTAATAACAAAAATCACAAAATTAATTTTCACAAATGTGAACATCCAGGGAGCAAGGGAATGTTTGTGGTGGTAAATGGTTAAGAATAGCAATGGCAGAAAACTTACTTTATGATTTAGGTTTCTCGCACCCATGGAGATAGGCAGGAAGGAGGCTCTTCAAAACTTTCTCCACAACACCATGGGATAATAATTCATCCTCTTCTTCTTCTTCGTTTCTCGTTTCCTCCTTTGCTCTAATTCGATCATCTCCTTTTGCTTCCTTACAGGTACCTACCTACTATTCATCCATACATCTATAGGATGTTTCAGATTCTAATATGTTTGTTATTATGATATCAGGTTCAGTTTTTAATCTGGTAAATAAAATGTTATCGATTCGGTTAGGTTATAATGTTACGTATTTAACGTTGCTTTTTATGATGATTTCAGCTTCTATTAGGATGTTAAGGAAATTCTAGTGTTTTTATTTGTATTGATTTGATTAATCAATTAGCATATTAGGTCTGTTTGATAGAAATCATGAATGTGTTTTGAGTCCAAATATTATAATTAAGAGCACAGCTAAGGTGTTGATTATAAAGATCTTGTGGAAGCAATCAGATTTCATTCTGTTTCTGTTGGATTTTTTTTTTTTTTTTTTTAATTTTGTATTGTTGATCAATTGAAAATCTGAAAGCTATACAGATCTTTTCATGGTGCAATGCCTACGTTTACAACCGTAGCTTTGGATACTTTAATCGAGCCGAAAGCTTCCAAGCTGGCAGCAACAGTGAAAACCAAACCCGAACCAAAACTGGAGAGGCGGAATAGTGGCGGAATTCCAGGCGCTATCGAGAGAAAGCATCATTGGACTCAGATTTCACCTGCGCTTTACGCTACTCCTAAACCGACCCCACTTCCAGATTCCCCTTTATCATTTCCTACATCACCTTACATTGTTGACCATAAGAGGCGCGGTCCCCGGCTTTCAAAGGCTTTGTCTCAGGATGATTCTATTCTTCATCAAGCCGTAGCTGATGAACCAACTGTAATGATCAAGAAAAGTGTAGAAGCGGAGGATATCGATTCTGGCACGGTTTTTGATTTTGCAGATGCTGTTTCTGGTGATCTTAAGGATAAACATGTCAAGTTTCAGGCTAACGAGACACTTGGAACTGTTTCCGGTGTTTTAAGAAGGTCTGATACAATGGAACGAGATGGTGAGATAGATCATTTTTTTGATCCTCATGATTCAATGAGTGCTAAAAGCAACAATGATGGGGAAAGTAGTCATGCAGTAGAGCGGTCTTTAAATACCAACGCTCCGTTTGCTGAGTTTTTTGATGCTTGGGAAGGTAATCTAGTTTAGTTTCTTTATACATGTCTATAGATATAAAGTATACATACAGTTAAGAGGTAGAAATGGTCGGGTCGGGTAATGGGTCAAAACGGGTCATTGTCGGTACATTTAAAACAGGTTGGCTTGGATTGACCTGAAATACTTTTTTTGTGAAATAAAAAAGTTATACTATTCAATGATAATCTAAGATCTTGAAAAATGGTTTTATAATGTTTTATTCGTTAAAAATACACTTTGGATCGACAGAACTAGCAACCGAGACCGGAATTCAGCATACTGCAACCGACATCCAGGGTGAAATACACGAATTACATTCAGGCTTTTTGATTGAGATGGAAAAAAGGAAGCAAGCAGAAGCCCGTTTAGACGACATGAGAAGCCAATGGAGAAGAATCCGGGAACAATTGTCTGTTGTTGGGCTAACCCTTCCTGCGGACCCTACAACGCTGGAGGATGAATCAACCGTTGATCCCGGTGAAGATCTATGTCATCAGGTCAATGTTCTCCGATTCGTCTCCAATTCAGTTGGTAGAGGAACTGCTCGGGCTGAGCTGGAGGTCGAGATGGAAGCCCAGTTGCAGTCAAAGAATTTCGAGATCAATCGGTTGTTGGACAGACTACGTTACTATGAAGCTGTTAATCATGAGATGTCGCAAAGGAATCAAGAAAATGTTGGTGAGGGTCACGTTCTTATTACTATTTTTTCATCCCTCTTATTATCATTAAGTAAGCATTGTATTAATTTAACTAAATCGCATATGATTTAGAAACGATGCGTAGGCTAAGGAGGAAGAGAAGACAGAGGTGGATTTGGGGTTCGATTGGTGTTGCGATTACACTTGGAGGTACTGCGTTAGCATGGTCTTATCTTCCAACTGGAAAAGGATCTTCTTCCACAGATCCTTCCGGAAGCAATCGTTCTGTTAAGTAGCAGCTAGCTACGTACCCTTGCCAAACATGATATGTAAAGACAGCAAACAATCTGACACGTCATCATTTTACAAGTAACCTTAATTAGTCCTTAAAGTCACATGCATAGTTGTTAATGGCGAAGTGATGCAGATTAGCATGGAGGTTGTCTGACAAGAAAGAATTCACACTTAGGGAGGTGATATACGTACATAATACACGCATGTCTAATAACATGGATTTACATACATTTTTGGCTGTAATAAAAGCATGGGTAACAGATTACACAATGAATGCAAACAAAATTTCTCACAGGAATGATGATAGATGGAAAAAATTTACCCAGAGTGTGAACCACTTTATTACCATCGGATCTGCTTTGTGACAGTTTTGTAATTACAAGGTGTAGCTTATTATGCATGTTGCAGCAGTAAAATTGACCCTATCTCTCATGTGTTCTTTGCTCTGTCAAAATACATAACTCATACGCTAATTAAGAAAACTTTTCAAAACCGCCTACGTTTCTAAAATAAATAGATCTTCCATAAAAATCGAACAGAATCTCTAGTCCTTCATCTACAATCTGTTTCTCGAGTTCGGATCCAAAAGTGTTTTGGATTTGATATTGAGGGAAACCTTTTGTAGGTCAATAAAAGGTTCTTCCGATCTCTCCATCGTTTAGGTCAAGTTGAAGCGAATGAACACTATGTGCATGAACAAAAATATTTAGCTTTTATCCATTCTTGCATACTAGGTGTTCAACAAAATGACCAATGAATGCGTATTTACCGGTAAATACACTATATATTAAGTACGATATATGTATACATCCATTGTATTTAATGGCGAATACAGTATTTGTGGAACTAGATTAGATTCATGGTGGATCTTATACCACAAATAAGTAACTAATACCACAACTGATTAAGTGAGTCACTATTCCTTAAAATTTCGTACACTAAAAAAGGAACCATTCGGCTACTTCTTTGGTGAGACAATTCTGAGAATGCAAGCAATAATATGTGAGTTAATGAGAACCTAGAACAATAATAGAGGAAATAGGGTTGAATCAAGATTAAAATTAAAAAAAAAAAAAAAAAAAAAAAAACAATGTGAATCTGATATAGAGTGCATTGTGCAGTCGAAAAAATCACATACCTCACAGAGGTTGTCGGATAAATTGTTGGCAAAATATTGTTGATCGTAGAATACATCACAAACGACCATTAAGAACATATCGAGATCAAGAGACGATATGGTTTTTTTGTGTAAAAAAGATTATCAAGTCATCAAATGTCAAGTGAGACTATGTGTTGTGAAGGGGTTCCAAATGGGCTTTACCAAAAAGAAAAATGTTGTACAACGCACTTTTTTATTGTTTTAGTCATTAGTTTTCTTATTATATTTATTATTTAAATATGTAATTAAATACTAAAAGTTACTATTACTATTATAAAAAACCAAAAAAAAAAAGTCAATTAGTATTAAAAGAAACACAATACACATGCGGAAACATACGCAAGTTGACATATAATGAGCGTACACTTCTGTAACGCTGTATAACCGGGTTTTTCTATAGCATCGTTTCTTTGTTGGAAAAATTCATATGCTTGCCCCAAATCTCCAACTATTCGTACAAAAGTTGTTGATTTATGCGAAAACGTCGCCTAAAAATAGTTGGATCATAAATGGAATCTTCACAAAAATAGTCACGTACTAGACGTTCATTAGCGGCCTCAAGACCCTGTTAAAATGACAGTCGTCTTGTTAATGGTTGCGAACTAGAACTACTTTGCTGGCCTCCATGATCAATTAAGAAGTCGATTGTTAATTTGCAGGCCTCCGTGAAAAGCTGGTCTTCCTCCGAATCAGACAACGAAAATAAGAAACCCATTATTTAATAATATACCGGATGATTATTTAGAGTAGTGTAGAAACTTGAAGAGTAGAATTTGATGTATATTTTGTAATGGAATAGAGTGTATGTAATGTGGAAACTTTTTTTTAATTGAATGGTTTTAAATATGTGGTGAAAACTCCTATGCATTCCATCCAAGCCCCCTCCCCATGCCTACAATGGAGCCTCGTTGTAGCGGTGTTCGGAACCCTTTGACGCCCAACTAAAGCCCACAACACATGGTCTAAGTAAAAAAATATATGTATACATAGTGGCGGACCCAAGATTTTTTCCAATAGGGTCCATTTTTTCGGTGCTCTAAATTTTCACAACAAAACGTTAAAATATTCGGGTCGCTCATCGTTCGGTCGGGTTAGAGCGAGGAACATATATCAAAAATATATAATTATTACACATCAGAAAACACGCTATAAAAATACGTTGTCATTCTAATTTCTTAATATTCATAATAACAAATCCTTAAACAAATAAACAAGTAACAAAATTCAAGTTATAAAACTAAAAGGTCATTTAGTTTTACGTGTAACGAGTCTGTTTGTTTCCACTTTTTATTAACTCTAGATTTGAATTAGATTTATAAAAATAACAGAAAAAATAAGGTATACAAGGATTGAACTCATGACCTCTTGTTAGTAAAGAGGAGAGGGTTCAACACTAAACCAGCTTTTTTTTTCTTTTTATAGTGTCCACCTCATTTTATCTATGGGGCCTGCTCTATATCAGTCCGCCCCCTGTGAATCCACATGGCTAGTTTAGTGAAAAACTTCATGTAAAGCATTAACATAATCAATACATATTTGGTGGTAAGCAATTTTTATAATATTATTTTGTTTAAAAATTTTATCCACCTCAAAACTATTACACATTTAGAGTGTCACTATACCAAATTTATATATACCAACAATTACCATGCTAGGTGACTGGTTGGGCTATGTGACACCAATTATTTAGTTTTTTTTTTCTTCCTTGTATAATATAAAACTAGCGGAATTTGCCCGCACTATGTGGCGAGAAGTCATCCGTATTAGTTCGATTCATTACGCAGGGGATTTGGGGTGGTAACGATTCGCATCAGTATATGACTTGCACTCGGTTTAAAGTCAACATATGTCTGTACGCCTTTTAAATTAAGAACGAATACCGGTAGTTCATCACAATATTATTTTGAATAAAACTTTTTTTTCAAGAAAGTTTCTGCAACAACGGTGAAGAAAATATATTAAACTTAGGCATGTATTCAGCTTTACTAAAAAGACAATGAACGCAAGTTATTGAAGGGAAATCAAATTAAATAAAAACTAATTGGGTTAAAAGTGTAGTTTTAAAGTATATACCGATACTGGTTCCTATAATACCGATATTGGTATCGACCTTGTCAGTATTTGTTTTATTCATCATGTTACCATTATGACACCGACACTTGATCAAGCCTTTGATACAAAAAAAATACTTGATTGCGAACACAACTCGTTTTCAATAAAATTTATAAAAACAAACACTACATATTTAGTTTTTTTTTAACTAACGAAGGCAAGTCATTGAATAAAATACAAATTGGTAAAAAAAAAAAGGGTTGAAAACATATTTCATACAATACAATAGAATGAAAAAAAGAACTATGGTATAACATTTCAAGTATTATTAGAAAGAAAAAGAATTAAATATTATTAAGTTACTATTCATCCTAAGTTCAAAATCATATCATATATGTATAATGTATAATATAATGAGGAAGCTTTAGATTTTCTGTAAAAAGGTGGTATCCCATATAAGCCATCAAACTTGGGAGACTTCACAGTTGGGTTCAAGATTCAAAATATAGTTCTTAAACTGATAAAGGTCTTTCAATTGAAACGGAAAACATCAATATTCAATACATCAAGTCATCAAAGTTTAAACATATTAATTTAAGTTCATAAATGTCAACTACACTCATTAGGATGGCGAACTTAGAGTATGGCGGCCTTCAATCCAAGCCAAGTGGCAACCTATCAAGCAACAATACATGTTCAACCTAAAATTAGTGTTAAAACAGTCAGTTTCGCTGAGTGAGTTCTAGTTCTAGTTTAACTTAAAAACATCAAATTGTTATATAAGTAAAAAAAACTTTTGAGAAAACTGTGACAAACCATGCTAAACCTAAAAATTAATCATGCACGTCACATCAATAACTAATAAACACAACAATTTGTGAGGCGAACTTCACCATCAACTACTTGTCACAAAGGCAAGCAAGCTTATACCAACATAAGACTTTATCAATCATCATGCTATAGTAACGCATTCACAGGATCTATCAATACATATCTAGTAACAAATACTAAACATCAATAATTCTAGCAACTAATGCTAGATGTCAACACTTTATCGTTAATTCTTTAGCATTCGTTTACCTAACCACAATCACATAACATCAAATTTTGGAACATTAAGTATAAGCACATAGTAGCTATCAAGCTCATCAAATGTATAAATATACTGTTTCATGCATATCAGCCAAAGATAGTAGAGAAAGGGGCATCTAGAACTCACCTAGGAGTTAGCCTCTTTACTGTATACAACGTACAATCTAACCCTTGAACTCTTAGTCAACTAGTCAAAGATGCATACAAAACCATATTAACTTTTCGCATCAATATAACCTAGTGAAATTTGGGGCTTTTCGTAAGGAATGCCCACATGCGAAATGTGGCTTTTCTCTAAGGCAACATTTCGTTCCACACATAATACATGTCTTTACAAAAATATTTAGTATATTTAACTTTTCATGAACTATACATTTCGCTAGAACACATCCAGTGAAATGTACTACTTTTGTGCTAAGTTATGCTCGCGAAAGGTGGGGGAAGTACCAAAAAACCCAAGTTGGGCAACAATGGCAGTTGTGATCAGAACCAATTTTGCCAACATCAAAACCTGAACTTTTATGTTGGAAAAGCATAAGGATCAACCCATAACATCATTTTAAGCTTTACACATATGAACTTTTACATAATTCTTATCTCTTTTGTGCGAAAATTCTAGCCTGAGCTTGAATGCTTTAACCAACGCATTACAACAGCCTCTAACACATTCCTTAATGCTAGATAAGATGTGAGAATGCTTTTGTGATCATTCCCTTTGATCCCACGCAAGTAAATGGTGCAAACATAATCCGATTTCACTCTCACTCTAGGTTTCTCTCTCCAAGGTTGGTGATGAACGTTTGTAAATAAGGAGGTTGATTCAAGCCTCCTTCCCATAATATGGTTTCCCATAAAATTATCATTATGCTCTTCATGGGCCTTGTTATGTTATTTCGCAAGTTGGGCTTTTGATCATGGTCGTTTTTTTTTCAAATCCATTCCATTTAGTTTATCCATTGGGAATAGCGCAATGGTGTTGGTGAGTTAGTTAAGGTGTATAATAGTAGGAGGTCATGTGTTCAATCCCTATGGTATGTAAGTTTAGCCATTCAAAAAAAACATCCCATTGCGTAGCACGAGTATAACTACCAATTCTAATTAATTTCAAAGTATCAAGTAAATATCACAACTACATATATTTTAAACAAGTTACGAGATTTTTAATGTAAAATATTTAATTTTTTATATTGATAATATATATATGTATATATATTAAGGGCGCTACTTCATTAGAAACGAACCTACTAGCAAGACGCTAGAAGAACCAACAACAACTGAAAAACTGAAATAAGAGAACGAATACGTAATTACAAAAATTCAAAACGACCCAAAGAGGCTTCATCCAAACGGACGATGTTAGCCCGGTTCTTCAACCAAAGATACCCCCAAAGACTTGATTTCCTCAAAGATTGCTCCCACCATCGACTTTTTGAGGTTGAAACTAGATTATTTCGAGCTCTCCAGATCACCAAACAAGAGATAAGAAAGATCATATCAATTTTAAATATCATATGTTTTTGTGTGAGATTTATCAGTTTAGATATAAAATATAGAGTAAAATGCAATTTTACCCCGTGGGTTTTTACCCTGCTGACACTCTTACCCCCCCCCAAACCAAAATCTTGTTGCCTTACCCCCAGACGAATGATAATTGCGTCAATCTTACCCCATGCTGTTAGTAACCGTTTAAAGTCAACGTTAATGTTAAATGACGAAATTACTAATATACCCTTTGACCGTTTAACATTAACGTTGACTTTAAACGGTTACTAACAGCAGGGGTAAGATTGAGGCGATTTTCATTCATCCGGGGTAGGGCATCAAGATTTTGGTTTCAGGGGGTAAGAGTGTCATCGGGGTAAAACCCCAGGGGTAAAATTGCATTTTACTCTAAAATATAATCTAGTTGGCAAAGCCATTTGAGTTAAGATGGTGCTCCCTTTTAAGGTCAAGGGTTTGAATTTCATTGAAGGCGGATTTGGTGTAATTTAAACCATTAAAGAATAGATATAAAGGGTGGGGATCAAATAGGAAGTTTATATTCGCTAGGAAATATAGGAAGCAATCTTAGTCGTTCATCTGTTATTTTTAAAATTTTGGACGCGTGGGCTTTTTTGTCATTTTACATTATCATATCTTCTTTCTAATACTATACTAGATTGTGTTACCTCTTCTCTTAGTTCATCAATTTCATAACAGAATTGAGATTCCTTAACCCTAAATGGCAATCGATCGCAAATTCACCTTTTTTCAAGCAATAATCTTGTTTCGTTCGTCAATTCGATAACGTCAATGTCTTCTGCAAACTCTGTTGGTAAGTTTAGCTTCAATTTTGAGTAACTTTTTTGTTATTTTGCCGAAATTCAATCTTTTACGTTTTATAATTCATCTTTCTGTTATTAATATTTGATTTTTCATATGTTTAATTGTATTTGTTGTATAATTTAACTTAATTTGTTCGTTTTGTTTGTTCATCAGTTATTGCGTTTTACTGAACTTGTTGCGTTTTATGATTTTATTCACATTATTTGCATACAGACTTTAAATTCGTAATTGTTCTAATATAAAGCACATAACTGTCATTGATGTACAATTTAACAGTTTTTTATTGTTTTATACATTGTTTTGTTTGTTTATCATTTGTTGCGTTTTACTGAACTTATTGTGCTTTATGCTTTTAACCACATTATATGATATATAAACTTTAAAGGTTTGTATTTCTTCAATTTTGAATAACATATTTTGAGATTTAACACTAAAAACATGATTATATAAGAGGTATTGCGTTTTATAATTATTTGTTAATTGTTTCAGATCACATTTCCAAATGGGTGAAACGTGTATGCTTAAACAGTGGAAGAAAGTTTTACAAACCTAAAGTCAGTGGATCCATTAGACCTTCTGCTGGAATGTTTTTTAAATCATTTGATGAGGCTTTTGCGTTTTATCAGAGATATGCACTTGCTGCAGGTTTTTCTGCAAGAAAAAATACCTCTTGGAAAAATGGTGGTGGTTTAGTGAAAATAAGATATATTATCTGCTCAAAAGAAGGATTTCATGTTAGCAAAGAAATAGATTCTGGTTCAGTTGATGAGAATAGTAAAAAGATTGTTAGACGTAATAGAGGTTCAAAAAGAGTTGGATGCAATGCTCAAGTGAAATTAATATTAGAGAACAATAATATGTTTAAAATCTACTACTTTGAAGAGGAACATAATCATATCTTTGTTGACGATGAAGATATTCATTTCTTGCCTGCTGCCAGAAGTATTGATTATGTTAAAGAAAGTTTTATATCTGGATTGTCTGCAATCAATATTGGACCTGTTAAAGCATTCAATATTATGAAAACAATGTATGGTGGTTTTGGTGAAGTTGGTGCTAGTAAAGTTGATTGTAAGAATTATAGAAGGGATTTGAATCTTTACATAGGAGTGTATGTGTAGGATCGTGTGCGAACCCGAAACGAGTCGATCAGAGGTGTTCTACTCAACATGAAAGGCGGAAACAGACATGATGAGTTGAATTCAGCTAGATATACACTTTAACTGTCGTTTATATTGATCTGAAACAGTTTTACAGCAAGACGAAACTTCGACAGAGCTTCGCCGTCGGAAACACTCTACTTAATTCTGTTCCAAATGAAACGAAACCACCACTATATATAAGCCTACTAATTCCGCTCCAAACAACTCAAACGAAATTACATTACAAGCGATATTATAATTCAAGCGGAATTATATGTTAATTCCGTGCGGAATTAACTTGATCTCTTCAAGCGAAATTAGCATCTTTCAAGCGGAATTAGACTTTTGACTTGATATCTCGAACTTCTCCCATGAACAAAGCAAGACTTGATACAAGACGAAGTCAGCAGACGTATGCACCAACAGTATGACGCAGAAATGGTAGTTAGGCGTCTTATTAGGAAGAAAGAATGTTCTCCTGGTTTCACATGTGATTTTGTTATTGGTGATGATAGAAGATTGAAATGACTTTCTGGGCTGATGAGCAATCAAAAACAAATTATACAGTATTTGGTGAGTCACACCCCGATATTTCCACGTATTACCGGTGAGCCCGGTGGGGAGTATCGTGACGTAGTTGATATCATCATAGTCAAACAACACAATTTAAATGCACAGCGGAAGCAAAAGATGAATCACATTACAAACCGAATAAATAGTAATATCAAAGTATCACAACGGACTGTAATGGATCCACATGCGGATTGAAAGATAAAAAGGTTATTATTCAACAGACTTTAACATCTAAAGCTTGCGAGACTTGAGTAATGATGCCAAGAGTAGCCAGCCTATTTCGTCTAGTACCTGCACTTAGCCTTTTTGAAAAATACCTCATTTTACACTGGTAAATACAATTTAACTGACTCATTTTGAAAATAGTTTAAGAAAATTGGTTTGAATGCACAAGGCACAAATATCTTTTATAACTTGGGACAATTATTTAAAACTAATCTTGTATACAGTTTTACTTATTTGTCGTCCATTAGTACCGGTTAGAAGAGCTGGTTAAGATTAATTGACACGCCACAGGTATAATGCCCACAAGGTTTATTCCTTTAAGTGGATTACCAGTTTTTACATATGCAACTGTCAGGTGTATGCCTACACCACGTGCTTAGGTCGTGGCCATTTCTTTGAATGATGCCAAGGATATCCGGGACATGGTCATTTAACCCCCAAAGGCCATACACCAAGTAATACAGATTAAAACAGGTTATGTAAATGCATTAATCACAATACGATTTAAATAACTACACATCCGACCAAGCGGTATTATTATAATACCGTATCCCAAGCCCGTATAGGGAAAATAAGTTAAAAGTATTTACCTGAGCAAGTATAATTCACAAACAGCAAGTGCACGTAGCTTTTACCAGGCTCCTAATCTGGAACGAAGGGTTTTAATAACCTATTAGATTCCTAACGGGTCTTTAATTAAGCCTAAACTTAGACCGATTAGTTTTAAAAGAAGATACGGTTCAAAAACGCAAGATTAAGCGAAGACCGGATTAGAATGTGGTTTAGACCCGACAAGCTTGTATACTTGTTTAATATGGTTAAACTAAACACATTCTGGATTATGAGATCAAAATGATAAGGTTTGACCCGTTTCGGCTAATTTATGCAAACTAGTTACACAAGCCGATCCGAACGCGAAAAATGCGTAACGGATAACCAAAAGATTCATGAACAGGTTTCCTAAGTTAATGTAGGATCGTTTGTCGACCTGTTTGAGTCGTTCAAAGAAGTTCGTATCCGAATTCAGAGGCGGAAACTAATAATTCGGTGCAATTGACGCTGTATTCACTTTAATATTGCTGTTGTATTGATTTCTTCCAAGTTTACACGATCAGACAGCACTTCGGCAGAGTACCGGAACAATACACCTCTAACTCACTAATGTGTTGTGGATCGCTCTACAGACCTATATATAGAGGTTCTGGTCCGCTCATACGACATGCCGTATGAGCGACCCCACAGAGTGCCATATAAGCGATCCAGCCACATGATCATATAAGCGATCCATATAACTACTTGACACATAAGCGATCCTAGATGTGTACATATGAGCGATCCATATACAAACTCCTATTCTAGGATTCCGTGCCATCTTTGTTCTCCTTAATCTTCAAGACTCGATGGAAGACGTAGTCAGCAGACGTAGGTGCACTAACAGACTCCCCCTCGGATGTTGACGGAGTCTTCATAACTGTCTTCATAGATCATTCCAGTCTGATTCGTTCATGTCTATCTACAATCTTCATCATTCAACAATCTGCCTCTGAAATATCTGTCGTTCCACGAATCCTCGTTCTCTATCTTCATCATCATCAAACTCTTCTCTCTTGAATGTTGACACGGTGTCTTCAGACTCCCCCTCTCACACAGCTGGGATCGTAGTCTGGAATTCAAACTTTCACTGTTTCTGAGATCGTAAACAAGCTCCCATCAGGTTCAAGACCGTAACCTGGCTCTTTTAACACCTGCACAATCTCTACCCAACCATAAGTTTCTACAAAGATTAAAAATTTTCAACAATATAGAAACTATGTTGAACCAAAACAGTAATGATTTTGCATTCAAGAATATTACTGGTTCTTATCAAAACAACTTTGTCATCTACACAAACTCTTCCCAAACCAGTTCTTCAAGTTTAGCACTTTGAATTTCGAAAATTAGCATCTCAACACCAGTTGTCGAAAATCTTTTTGACTTTTCAAAATGAAAGTAAATGCGGAAAAAGAAATATTTACAAACAATATTTTTTGTGAGCTTGTGCAAGAGGATCATATCAGTTATGAGACATATCACAAACACCGTTAAGCTTGATTACATGATAAGTTCTAAACAATTTACCTAGATTGTCAGTATGTTTGTCCACTTAAATTTTCAACACAAATTTCAATCGATTCGAGATACGATATTAAAGTTTTAGAGACTTAAACTCAATTGTGTATCACTCCACTTGAATATACTCCCGTATCCAGATCCCAAATATTCAGTCTTACAGGTGAGTATACCACAGATGATATTTGTAAAGGGGTAATGTGCGAGGGCCGTGAGAGCTCAGGTCGATACTTCCGTATACGCAGAGAGATGACGGCTTCGACTTTTGGTGGGTCCCCTTTAGAGGATCTTTTTTTTTACAACAGCAAAGATTACCAATTTTATTGTTTAATCAGTTTGCTGAGGGCGAGCTTATGTTTCAAAGCTTTTTGCAGAAAGTATTATTCGGGGACTAGGTCAGTATTTCCATACAGCAGAAGTCCCGGAATAATACCCCAGATATCACTGAGCATAAAGACCTAGTATCTCAGAATACGGGACCTTTCAAACAAGATTTCGGGGGTTACCCATATATCCAAGAATAGTTACCCACGAATTAAGTAAGTTTGATTTAGGTTTATATCTCGTTTCAATCTACTAAATGTGCGAAAATCTACTGACACATCCGCAGTAAGATTGTTTATCACATTTTGACTTTACAATTCTTTAGCGTGCTGTGATAGTCCACTGATGTACTATCATTTCCTCTTTTACGCAACAAAACTCATTTTTCAATTTTATCATGTTTTTGTCTTTTTCAAATTTTCTGATGTTTTTGGATTTTCTAAAAAAAATTCTTACTCCCCCTAAAATTCAAATACATCTAAAGAAAAAATTGAAAACAAACTATACAAAACATGACAACTGTTATCGAAACACCTCAATTCTCCATCCGTTTGGCTTAAACAATCAGAACTCCCCCTCACAACAAACTATTTTCCCATAATGATTTCAAAACACTTAAGTTTGTTTTAATCAAAATGGTTTTTCCGGAAAATATAAGTTTGTTTACCAAACAATTTAGGTACGGGGTTACTTCATCATCTTGTTTTCCAAATTCTTGAATGATAATTAAATCAAGTCCAATTTAATGACCTTGATTTAACCACTTGAAAGATCTACACCAATCACTACCATACAACCACTTGTAAATTTAGCAATTCAAGCTCTTCAAACCTGTTTTTCAACCAATTACCATCTTTTGGTTGAATTCTCAAGGTGCCGATTCGTACTCCTCGCTTACAAACCTGGGAGTTCCGGCAAGTCCTGAAACTTCACAAACACGGATTTAGAAAGATGCCGATTCATGATCCACAATACCATCTTGGGATCTCCGGCAAGTCAGGTTTTCATTCTTGGAAAAATATATCCACCCAAGCCTGACCTTCCTTGGGTGTAACCTCATCGTTTTCATTGTTTCTTTCAACTGACCTGTAAACCCATCCTTTGGAAGCATAAAAATCCTGAATGCTTTGGGCCTTACCACTGACCATTTTTCCAAAGATGCGTTTTACATTTCCATTGAAAGTTTTTTCAACATCAATTTTCTTCTTGTCAGAATAAAACTGATTTGAAATGTCAACTTTTCCGATTTTAGATTTGTAGTTTTTAGCACTTAGTGGCGGAAAATTCACATCGTCCACTTTTGAAACTTTTCTTACAATCTCTTTCTCAACATGTGGCTCCTCTGATTTTATGGAATCAGAATCATCACCAGACTTTTTACCTGAACCTTTTACAACCCATTTCTGATTTATAGCATTGTCTATTCTTTTGGAAGCACTCTTTGAACATTCTCCTTTTTCATAAGTTGAATTCTCAAAGCCTGTGAACTTCCGGGTTGACAGTTCAGTCTTCTCAACAACTTTTTCTTTCATTTTTCTTGAGACTTCTTGTTTTGGTCGAAATGTCTTTGGACAATCTTTCGCAACATGACCCACAGCTTTACACTGAAAACAAGATCTTTTTTCAACCTTCTTTGGATCTTCTTTCTTCTTCATATCCTCTTGCTTCTTAGCAAGGAATTCTTGATTTGTCTGATTTCTGAATGATTTCTCTTTGTCAGCTTCTGTTGTTTTTCCTGCAACAAACATTGTTTTTGATTTATAAACTTTTTCATTTTTATAGTTTTTCTGTGGATTAAAACCAAGACCTTTCTTTTTGAAATTACGATCATGGTTTGGTTTCTTTTGGAAACTATAACCACAATTGTAACCCATTTTCTTGTTGATTCTCTGTTGATCTCTTGAAGTGTATTGTTTAGGTTTTCCATTAAGATTGAAATCTTTTATTTCAGAAATATTAATTTCTGTGATTTTGAAAACCTTTTGAATCATTTCAAATCTGACACTTCTTATTGGAAAATTTTCATCTGAATATAATTTGTTAGAACCTTTCAAAGTATATGCCACTTTGACTGATTCATCATTCAAATTAGATTTCGAAAGTAAAAACTCTTTATCATAAACCCGTTTGTCCTTTTTAACTGTTGGCTTTGACGCACTGGACCCAGACTTTGACTCGGGTTTTGACTTCGGTTTTGATTCCTCATTGTCATCTGTGTCTAACACCTGATCGACCATACTTTTTATCAACTTTGACTCATGATCAGTGTCTGATGACGTATATGTGACATCAATACTTTCTGGTAAGTTATCCGACGACCCAGACTCCCATTTCAAATTGATCGCTTGATTGACTCTTTCTAAATTTGGATTTCGAGGTGAATATCCATTTTCGACTGGGGGCAGACATCTGTTATAAGATACACTTGGTTTCTTACCAGAAGTCTTCAATTTTTCTTCATCCTTTGTCACGGTATTTTCTTCTTCAAATATCTTCACTTCTTCAAAAGTCTTCAAATCTTTCACAACTGGATAAATCCTGTCAACAACAAAAGTAGAACATGAGTAACTGTCTAATAATTTCTTAACTTTCTCAGTTTCTATCTTTTGTGTTGCCAACTCAAGCTCGAGATCTGCACATTTCTTTATGTTATAGTTTGCTGTGTCAAGCTGTCTTAGGTAAGCTATCTTCAACGTATTCATAGCTTCAGCTTGTTCACCATCAGAATCCGTATATTTGTTGATTTCTCTGTTCATAGTATCATACGATTCTTTCAACTTGTGAATATTGTGCAACAGCTCATTGTTCTGCTTAATCAGCGAATCACAGTTCATGCACTTTTTTTGGACCATGACCGGTTCAGCATCCACTTTAATCTCAAATTCAGGAACTTCTTTCACTGTCCTTCCTGAATTTAAAAAATGAGCTCTTCTCAATTTTTCAGCTTTCGCTTCTTCCTTCAATCTCTCTTCCTCTTCAGCTTCCTCTTGAATCTTTCTTCGTCTCTCTTCAGCAGCTTCCATGACTTTTCTGCACCTTTCTGCACATTTCAAATCATAAGCATTAGCAAAGAAAGCATGAGAAGTATTTTTGGCCACAAAGTCTTGATCTGTACAGAAATCATCCCAAGTAAATCCTTCAGCCAACTTCTCGTCATTTTGTTCAGCTACACACACTTTGCTTTCTTTCGGAAGATACTTTTCCCAGGTAAAATTATCATATTTTCCCTGACTAACAACACATGCTCTTTTATCAGCCACATCTCTTCCATGAGCCGTTTGTGCCTGATGCTGCTGTGCTGGTTGAGTGATTTGATGATAAATGGCCTTCTTGTGATAATCATTGTTTCCGAAAGGATTCTGGGCACCAGTAGCTTCACGGTTTTTGCATTCCCTCTTGAAATGCCCCTTCTCCCTGCAACGAAAACACGTCACTTTGGATTTATCAAAACCCAAAGCTGAAACGTTCGCATCTCGAAAATCATCACGGCCGGTAATTTGTTTGAACTTTTCAGCGCGTCTCATCACACTCGCCATACACCATTTTATATCCATCAATTCCATTTCTTCAGCATCAATTTGATCGTAATCCTCTTTTGTGAGCATTGGATTTCCGATCTTTCCTGCAACAAAACAACTATAAGATTCTAATATCATCCCTAACAAAGACATTTGATTTTTTGCAATATCTTCAGTGTAGTCTTGATCATTTTCAAGGCTTAATACAATGTTACACTGAAGTTTTCTACCATTCTTTGCTACAGAGACATTAGGATCAAAAGATGAAAATCTTGTGCTGTTGCTTGATCCTTGAGATGTCTTCTTTTCAACAGAATCTTTAGCACTGTAAGCAGTTTCGATCTTAGGAGAGAACTTTGTTGAATCAGTAACACCATGCTTGTAGTATAAACTGATATCCTGCTCTCCATCGTAATTCTTCATCCTAGCGATCTTTCTCTGCTCCATCTCTTGAGCTTTTAAATGCTTGATAAAATCTCCCAAGGTCATAGCTCTGAAATCTTTTCTGTTAGATTTTAGCATCATCAGAAAATTCCCCATGTTTCGTGTGGAAGAGCATCTGCAAGTTTTTCAATTAATTCATCAGTATCTTTCTTAACACCTAACTTTGTCATATTTCTCACCAAATTACAATATCGATCAATAATTTGTTTGGTGGTTTCATTTTTCAATCCCCGAAACAAGTCAAATTCTTTCTTCATGAGAGACATTTTGTTCTTTAACATATCGTCACTTCCCGTGAACTTTGCTTCCAATTCTGTCCAAATTGAATATGCAGTTCCGTCATGTTGAAGCAAGATCAGAATATCTTCTTTTATCGCCTGCTGAAGTAGACTGACCATCAATTTCTCATCTCGATACTTCTTTTTTGTGCAGTATTCATATCTCTAAGTGTTAGCGGAGTACCATTCACAACATCATCTTTTGTGGGTTTAGTATATGGTTCTTCAGTGTGTTGCCACGCATCTAGATGATAAGCTTCAACCAATTTCCAAATCGTTCCGACCACACATTGTAATCATCAATATCCATGAGTTTCGGTGGTTTCTGAGATGTTCCGGTTTCATTTTCGATCAAAGCACTTTGGGTAATCGAGGCTGGGGTAGCAAAAGCGTTATAAAATTCCGTATCCATCGTTCAAAATTTTCAAAATTTGTCAAACTGTTCAAATGAGCGAACTATCTTAATAAGCGGTCCAAAAATTTTCAAATAAGCGGTCCACACACTATGTCAGTTCGAGCGATCGGGTCAATAAGCGGTCCAATAAGATTGACTGATAAGCGGTCCGAGCAAAGTCTGAAAGAGCGATTCACAAAAGTCTGTTCGAGCGGTTCAACCTTGTATGTTCAAGCGATCCACAATCTGTTCGTTCGAGCGATTCACACTTGGTTCGTTCGAGCGGTTCACAAACTAAAATTTCGAGCGATCCCACTTAGAACAGTTCCCTATGAGCGGTCCAAATATTCAATTTTGAGCGGTTCAAAGGCTTACGTCACCTAATGAGCGATCCTGAATTAACAAATCACCTAAAATCTTGGTTTCTACTTCGATTTTAGTTCTGAAAACTTCAAGGATTTGTTAATTCATGTTTTCGAGTGTACTGTGTGATTTTGAGCTTGTTTTAACGAAAAAATTTTTGAAAAAGTGAAGAAAGTGTAGAAAAATAGAAGAATAGCAGCTACAATGGCAAGAACTCCTCCTCCTGAGCTCTGATACCACTTGTAGGATCGTTTGTCGACCTGTTTGAGTCGTTCAGAGAAGTTCGTATCCGAATTAAGAGGCGGAAACTAATAATTCGGTGCAATTGACGCTGTATTCACTTTAATATTGCTGTTGTGTTGATTTCTTCCAAGTTTACACGATCAGACAGCACTTCGGCAGAGTACCGGAACAATACACCTCTAACTCACTAATGTGTTGTGGATCGCTCTACAGACCTATATATAGAGGTTCTGGTCCGCTCATACGACATGCCGTATGAGCGACCCCACAAAGTGCCATATAAGCGATCCAGCCACATGATCATATAAGCGATCCATATAACTACTTGACACATAAGCGATCCTAGATGTGTACATATGAGCGATCCATATACAAACTCCTATTCTCGGATTCCGTGCCATCTTTGTTCTCCTTAATCTTCAAGACTCGATGGAAGACGTAGTCAGCAGACGTAGGTGCACTAACAGTTAATATACCTTAAATATGTTGTGATATCAGTAGGATACCTTCCATTATGCCCAAAATGAATTTAAACTCAAATTATGCCCCGTAGGGGTATTTTGGTCATTTTAAAGCTCATAAAAGAGATTATTTATAAATCTGAGTTTCAGGTCTGATATAATCAGTAAAAATATTCATTTTTATAAGAAAAGTTGATATTTTTATTATTCCACAAAGCTTAAAATACCTTATTTATTATATAAAATCAGTATCAAAAGGTTTGGTGTCAAAATGTTTTGTAAAACTCATTTTATAGGCCAAAAGGGCAAAACCGACAATTACCGAATAAAGCTTAGAACCCTATGTTATGCTCAGCCTAAAAATAAATAAAAATCTTCAAAAATCCCAAAATATTATTTTATATCAGTAGGTAAGAAGTTTGATATAAAAATTTGGGTTTAAATAGGCTATATGCTAATTACGCTGTTTAATTAATAAAAAGCTTTCTAATTACGCTATTGAGCATAACTCCTAATCTAGACCTCAAACTGATGTGAAAATTTAGGGACATGTTTATATTTCAGTAATAAAGGTCTCTATCCTTTCACATTTTCAAAAATATCTTTTAAAGGTCAAAAGGGCATAATGGTCAACAATTAAGCATATAACGAAAACATGCAAATGAATCGGATAACTAATGAACCAAGTTGTATAATCGCAGAGGGTTATACTAACATGTAACCTGGTCCTAATAAAGCTATAAGGCATTTCTAAACTATGCTCTAATGGGTCAGAACTGAAAGTCAAAGTAAAAGTCCACTTATGCGACTTTCGGTTCCGAACCGAGCTTAAACTAAAAATTGTCGGGTTGAACATGCTTAGACATGTTCTTACATTAATTACCAAGTTATAAGAGTGACAAAATAGGTTGCATGGCTTCTACATTGCTAATTATGTATTTATTTGAAAATAAGCTTTCTGTTGACTTTTTATAATTAGCTTTGACCCGACAATTGACCTATTTAGAGTGGGAATCAGAGAGTACCCTTTTAAGGGTTTATTACCCACATAATTACCAACTCATAGGTACTTTCAATTCGAGAATTGACTGGACCATTAGTGATTAATCACTAAGTCAAACCTTAATTATGACGGTTTGACTTTAGGCCATTATACTAATTAAAACTGAATTAAGAAAGGTTAAGGACACTTACAATAGTCCTATGCACGACTAATGACTTCTAGAAAATGACTTTGAGCTCCAGCAATCTCCAGAAAAGAAGTTGTGAGAGTTTTCAAGTGATGTGCTCAATGTTGCAACAAATGAGTTTCTTATATAGTGAATTTAATTCATCAAGATGATGCCAAGCAAGTCTACAGGTGTTATATGATGCTTACAGGTGCCCCCTATGCATGAAATACCATTGGTGGAGTCCCTAGTATATAAAACAAGCTCCATAAGTCGGTTAAACAGGCAGAACTGGCAGCTGTGCATGTTTTCTGCGCTGCAGACTGTCACGCGGCCCGCGTAAGACCCACACATGGTCTACGCGGCCGGTATGACGGCCCAGAACAAGTTAAAACAAGTTTCAAGATTTGCATTTTGGCCCCTGATCCTTTTAAACGTGGTTTTAACTTTATTTCTTGCATTTCCAACCCTTTAACTTGACTTTTAAGGGCTCCAAGACATAACCAAACACCGTTAAGTCCTCGGTTAACTTTATGATCACCCGAAAAGCCTTAAATTTCAACGTTGATGCTTTTAACCCCTCATATACGAATGTTAGCATAATTTTCTCATACTTTATCAAAACCTTGTGAAATTTTAATCGCTTATTCTAGTGAGTATAATTAATAGTTACAAAGCTTCGGGTTTGCTAAAAGGTCACTCAGAGGTATAAATTAAACATGTTGACACATTTAACCCCTGTAGTTTGAAATCTCTCACTTTCTTCCACAATTGGCTTCGTATGACCCATAATTCATTCGTTTAAGGGTATAAACATCGTGTAGGGTTATTGAAAGGTACATTTATCCATTGTTGACACTTTGAATCTTTTTACACACGTAGATTCTTCGTTTGTCAACTTTAGTCCTTCTAAATTAATTCTTTGCGCGTTTAAAGTCCATGACACGTGTCGATATAATATTGGACATGAATTTTCGAGGTGTTACAGGTGACATAGTAGGTTTTGATGCTACTTATAGATCAAACAAGTAAGTTTTTTTCATTTATTGCGTTATATATCCTATTACGTTATATATTCCTGTTTTCTTTTTTTTTAATGCTTTATTAATTTGTTTTATGTAGATATGATTTGGTTTTTGTACCATTTACTGGGATTGATAATCATTTTAGGAATGTCACATTTGGTGGTGCATTACTTGGTTCTGAGACTGCAGATTCTTATCGATGGCTTTTAAGGTGCTTTATTAATGCTTTTGGAAATGAGCCTAAAGTTGTTGTTACTGATCAAGATGCTGCAATGAAGAGAGCTATTAAGGATGTTCTTTCAAGAAGTAGATATAGGTTATGTATGTGGCATAAATGGGAGAAATTGAAGACAAAGGTACTAAACTGCGTTTTATGATCTATTAAACTGCAATTTTTATATAGGTTTTTTTGTTGGGTTTTATGTATTACACAATAAGATCCCCAAACATTTTTATCAATATAATTGTGTTTTAATGTAACAATACAATTGCGTTTTATCAATAATGTATTAGTTTTATCATTTTCATGATATTGCGTTTTATTAGAAGAATAAATGAAAACATGTTATGATATTATAAACTGCAACTTTTTATATAGTTTAAATTATTGTGTTTTATGTTTAATAATTTTATTGCTTTTTATACAGGTTGGTCCTGTTTTGTCATCCAACATTGAGTTTAATACAAGAATGACTCGTGTTGTTTGGAATGATCCTATTATTCCAGAAGATTTTGAAACTGAGTGGCATTTAATAATGTCTACTTTTAGATTGGAAAATCATGAATGGTTAAAAGATATGTGCGATCTTCGATTTGATTGGATACCCTCTTATTACCATGGAGAGAATTTGGCTGGTCTTATGCGTACTATGTCTAGATGTGAAAGCGAGAATTACTTCTTTGGTCAGTTTTGTAATCCAAGATGTACACTTGTTGAATTTTTCACTCATTTTGAGACTGCAATGGATTTTCAAAGGCATGAGCATGGGAGGAATGATCATGATACAAGGTATATTCAGTCTAAGATCTGGAGTGACTTTGTATTGGAGAAACAAGCATCAGAAATATATACCAAAACAATTTTTAAAGATATTCAGATTAAAGAATTTCAAACAGCCATGCACATCTTTATTCAAGGTAATTTTTTAAATTAATATTGTTTTAAACATCTATTGTGTTTTATTTTTTCCACCATTTGTTGCGTTTTATTATTAAGTTTATTGTGTTTTAACATTATATGATCATATACTTAATTTCTTTATTATATTTATTATTCATTGTGTTTTATATTACATTTCACTAATTTTATATAGTTTTTTTATTTTATTTACAGCTCCAATACAGTAAACAAGAAGATGGTTTAAGTATAAGTTGTACTTGCAAACGGTTTGAACAATTTGGTATATTGTGCCGGCTTATATTTTATGTTCTACGGTATGATGATATAACTGAGTTTCCTAGAAGATGTGTTCTTAGAAGATGGATGAGAGATGTTGTTTCGAATGACTCAATTCATTGTAATATTCGGTTAATGAAATTGTTAGGAATAGTGAAATTGATAAATTTTTTAGAGAAATCGTAGTAGCAAATGAATATGTGGTTAATAGGTTGGTTGGGGATTTAGATGAGCTGTGTCGTTACAGAGATCTTATTAAAGGTTATATTGATGAAGCGGATGAGGTTATGGTTGTTGCGCCGCCTCCTAGTCGCAAAGATAGGTTTGCTGATATTGGAGGGAACTTAGAAAAGTTTGATTCTATGATTCGTGTCCCGATAAAAATAAGGACAAAAGGATGTGGTGTACAAAAAAGGATTAAGTCTAATCGTGAGATTGCAATTCAGAAATCATCAAAGATCAAGAAATCGTGTCGTGTATGTGGTGGAAAAGGACATAACAGTCGCACATGTAAAGAGAAGGTTTCTTCTAATGTTATAGGTTCTAGCAATACAATGTAAGTATGTATAAAAATTCTGGTAAGAATAAAAAAGAAATAAATTTTTTTATTGCGTTTTATGATGTATAGGTTTCAGCTCTTTTTGTTATTGCGTTTTGTGATATCCTACATAAATATCAGCTATTTTTGGCTGATTTCGTTTTATGATAACAACAATATATTGTTATTGCGTTTTATACATACAACATTATAATGCAAATGGAATTTTTTGATTATTGTGTTTTATGATAACACAGATCAAATTAAAAATGAACAGCAAGTGGATATCTTAAATATTGCGTTTTATAGATGAAGGTAAAAAAACATACAGTTGCGTTTTATAAAATTTCATTCAAACAAATTACACATTGCGTTTTATGAAAGAAATAAAACTGACAATTGCGTTTTATATAACTTTATTCAATCAAACTTCAAAAAACTTCATTAAACATATATTATTTGTATAAAACAAACAAATTGCGTTTTATAGATCTTACCATCATTCGAATAGTACAGAAAAATCTTGGAGTTTTGTTGTCTTTTGATCTTCTTTTTTCTTCTTCATTCAAAATATATGCCCAACAATTGATTACTTCTCCTGTTATTTCCAATCTTGGCCTCATTGTTTCTGCAGCATATCTCGACAGAAATACATGATCTTTAATTTCAAAGAGAGTGTCCCTGCAAAAAAAAAAAAAAAAAAATTAAGTTATAATATTTTGATTTTTTGTTTTGTGTTAGTTTATATAAATGATTTTGTACGTTATTTCTCCTTCTACATGGAAAGCATATCCCGATATGTTGTTTTCGTGTGTCGTTCTTGCTTCGTTCATTGCTATTTGTCTTTGATAGTATGGTGAACATAATACTTCTGCTACATTTTTCTGTCGATCTGGTCGTACTATCTTTGTGATTATTTGTTCTGTTTTGTTGATATCACTTGTTGGTTGTTCTTCCTGAACAGGTTTTGCAGGTGTTTTATACGGATCTTCTTGTGGGTTCAGGAATGATGTGTTTTGAATCAGATCACTGATTTCTTTTTCAGTATTCTGTTCTTCAATTCTATCTAACATTGTTTGTATCCCAGTAATTTGAATAGAAGTTTCAACTTCTTTTTCGCTTGTTTTATTTTCAGATTCCGTTTGATTTTTCGGATTGTGTAGCGTGGCGAGTAGTATCATCTTTCACTTCATTTTCATCCACATTTGAAGACAGCTGAGAAATTTTCAAATCAAAGGATAGTACCTCATCATTTTGAATTTTTTTTTATTTGATTTTTTTTTCTGCTTCATCTGTCTTTTTGATTATCTCCAACATTAATGATGGAGTTTCTTCGCTAAATGATGATTGTACCAATAAAGGGTTTTCAATGTGTGTTCTTTCTTCGCTAAAAGACTTGATGTAGGTTCTTTCTCAATGATTTTTTCTGGATTTGAGGATTGGACTACAACTGTGTTATCTTCATTGCGTTTTGTAGCATCATCATTGCGTTTTACAGTCAATGGAGATGAAATGAGTTGATTTTCTGTGTCTTCATTTTGGCTCAAATTTAGAAATCTTGATGGTGTTTCGATCAGAGTTGAATCAATACTAACTTTCTTGTGCTTTTTAGCTTGATCGTTGAATTTTTCAATCAATGAAGCCCATTCGTTTACTTTGTTATGAACAATTCACTATTTGGATATTCTTCAATGATCTCATCTATGCGTGATTGGATGCTTTCGAAAACTTCTTCAAATCCTTTAAAATGATAATCTAAGGCAGTCACAACATATTCTTCATTGGATTTTTTACCTTGGCCACTTTTTGTTGAATGAATGTCAGAAAGACCTTCACTTTGATTTTGTGATGGCATGAAATTACGCAATCGGCATTGACTGTCTACCCACAATTTATCTTTATTTCCTTTTGATGATTTTCTGAAGAATTGCCCCCATGATCCTCCACTTTCTGTTTGTGGTTTTTCAGTTTCACTGGTTTTAAGTTGGCTGTTTTGAGCATCCTCTTGTTCAATCCAGTCTATTGCAGCTTTAAGTAAGGTGTTTCCATCTTTTATCTCTTCTGAGTTGCTTTGGATGTCTGATTGTTCTTCAACATCGTCTTCATCTTTTTCTTCAGATTCATCTTGACAAATTTCTTCATTTTCATTGTCGGATTCAGATGGATAAACATAAAATTCATCCTCCTCCTCCTCATCTTTCTTTTTTTGTTTATTCTTTCTGACATTTTTCTCTGTTTTTCTTTTTATCCTTTACAAGATCTCTCCCCTCATTTAGCTAGAGTCAATTTTATCTAGAGAGAACTCTTCAGTGTGTTCAGCATCTTCAAATCGTTTTTTTTGTAAGCATATAGAATCTGTATGAATCATTGCGTTTTAAAACAATACTCAATACTAATTTTGTTGCGTTTTATAATATAAATCATTGTAAACAACTTACACAACTAATTTTTTGTAACTTTATATATATTGCGTTTTAAACAAGCATTGCGTTTTCATCAAGCATATTTTGAACAAAGCATATAAACATGTCATTGCGTTTTGTACCTTTATAAACGTTGCGTTTTAAACAAACCAACAAATAATATAAACAAGTCATTGCGTTTTGTAACTTTATATACATTGCGTTTTAATCAAACATATTTTAAACAAAGAATATAAACAAGCAGTCTAAACAAGCATTCAGCATAATATGTAGCAATAATGCAAGATCAGATTTCATACCACTAACAATCCAATAGGTCCATTGAAGAGCTTGTCATTTCCAGGCCATTGTCTTCTTGTACGCCTTAAAACATTCAGAACATATTCACACCAATTAAAATCTTGGGTTTTTTGTCATTTTTCATCGATGGCAAGAATCTTTGGTTAACATTACTACTTTGCATTGCCTCTGCCATGACCGTAAAAAATATAACCAAGAAGTTTAGTTTGAACAGTCTTCCAAGCTCATTTCTTGATTTTAAATATTTAATCAAGTTGGCAGCATACATTCTCTTCAAAATATCTTTGCTGAATTGACCGCGCCAGAATTTTATTATAAGATCAGTTTCTTTTGGTCTCAGTTTTTCCTCAATCTTTGTTTTTCCATTTGGTATTTGAAATACCTTTTGGATCAATTCAGCTGTGATCTTAATCTTTTCATCTCCAGTATTTATCTCATCATTTTCAGCATCAAAGTTTTTTACCAGCCAATCTCCGAATTTGCGTGGAACTGAATGCAACTTGAATGATAGTATGCTGCCAAACCCTATTTCTCTAACAACTTTCTTTTGCTCTTTTGACAAATTTTCAATATAATCTGTGAGATTATTGACTGCACGTCTTATGTTGATTTTTTTCCCGTCGTAATCACAATATAGTTGTTCTTCTGGTTGTTTTTCTTGTTGTTCTTCTGTTTTATCTTTCCTCAATGATCTCTTTGGTTTTGATTCTGCCTTTTCCTTCTTTTGATATTTTGTCTGTTTCACTCTTGGTGGCGGATCAACAAAATCATCATCTAATACATTCAAGTGTGAAACATATATTTTTTCATGAAATTATGTTTAATGCGTTTTATGTTACCTGAATTTACTTGTTGTTGTTCAGAAGTATGCAGAACTATAGCTCGACTAGTATTTTCATCTTTTGAAACAGAATCTGTATCTTCTGAAGATTCTATCACCACTTTCTTTCTTCTCCTTTTTTGTTTTTCCTCTTGTTTTTTTATCTTTAAACAGAATAATGAAACAATTTCAATTAACAAATTTAAGAAAAAATGCATTAGCTAACACTATAAAGATAAAAAACAGTAGTTCACAGTTTTAAGATAAAACGCAATACTTTACATCATATTAAATTAATTCAACAAATTAACATTACATAATCTCATTTTGTTTTTTATAATATTTTAAAATAAAACGCATTAGTCAAGAAATAAAAATGCATTTGATACAGTATTAAGATAAAACGCAATAGTTAACAAAACATGTATCTCAGCAAATACAAGGATAAGATAAAACGCAATGTTTTAATATTCGATTACAAGCGATTACAATTATCATAATAATAATCTCTTTGTTTCTGCTAATTTTTTTAAGATAAAACGCATTAGTTCACAATATATAAATCCCATAAAAAGCATTAGCACCTTAGGTCATAGTTTTAACATAAAACGCAACGCAATCTCTAATAACAAACCTAATTAAGCACTTTCAATGATAAGATAGGGATAAGATGTCACTCATTAACAATTTTTGGGAAGGGATAAGGTATATTAGGTCTATTGCGCTTCATAAAACGTAACTTGAATACAGTTAAAAAGCAAAAATATACCATTATCAGAAATCTCTTGGTGTTTTCTACTAGTTTGTTGTTTCATTGTTGATTTTCGGCTAATATTTCCTTGTTGATCGATGTTTTCTTCAACTGATGATGTTTTTAGCTTCTTTGATGATTTAGGGTTTTGAGATACAGATTTCTTTTTAGAAACTCAAAGGTAAACTTTCAAATTATCTATCAATGACGCCATGAACTTCAATGAAGTTTGATTTTCTCAAATTTCTGTATGTGTGTGTTCGTTCAATGGAAGTGTAAAACGTAACGAACTTTTTTTCGAAGCGTCTCTGTGTATATTGAACAACGGTTATATTTGGAATTTGACGATAATACCCTTGAATGCCCAGAGAACGTGTTTAAATGACAGTTTTTAATTTGATTTTAATCTTGACCGTTAATTGTGCAATTGGACGATCATGATTGCTTCCTATCATTCCTAGTGAAATAAACTTCCTATAATATCCTAACCCTAGAAATAAAATAACAAATAATTTACATAGATATTAGGTATAGGCCGAGACTTTTTTACGCATATAAAGCCATGGAGTTGTTGATGATATTCATGTCATAACAAAAATCACCAAAAGTTGTTTTAAGTTCGCCGTAAATAATGCATTAATGCTTTCGGTTTTTTTTTCTTTTGAATTATTATGTTTGCATGGTACGTGGATCCCAATATTTTTTTAAAACTTTATTCATTTTTTAACACAGTGAATTTTATTAATCAAACAAGAGGCTAGAATCGACAGAGTACATCAACTTCCAAATTCGGATTAGTTTACAAAATTGAAAGTACATTAACTTGATAATTCAAATAGTGGTAAGTTTGCTCTATTCTTCACTTGATTTCCTATCAAAATATGTTTTTTTAGCTTTGAACATGTGCCCTAGCATGCGCAACTGGGATTTTAACCGCTCGAAGAACACTAAATCTAATAATATATGGGCCGTCCACCCAAGCAATAAATTGGTAATTACCTATGTTCTTGGTTCGGTACGAGTTAATGGATCTATGTATTTGATGGTTAATGTTGATCGAACCAGTTATATGCGTTGAATGCTCCTGATGCTTGCCACCTCCATTTTTAGGCAGACGATTTTTGAGACCAAAACACATGGTTCAATCACTTAAGAATCTACACCTTACAATACACCCAATATTGCTAGGCTAAAAGCCCTTTCATATATGGTGCCCCTTTCTTTGGTTGGTAAGATAATAATAAGCATATAAAAGGATTGTACAATTGAAACAAATAGAATTGACACAGAAAAGAAACTACACGTGTCACATAACAATCAAGTGAGCGGTTTGATCTTCAAACCCCACTACACATGGTCTTAATAGAAAGTTCACCAGTTCTTGACTTCTCCCCCATTTAAAATAGTTGGTACAGACTATAGTCTACAAGCAATACTTGCATTCAAATGTTAATAGGATCAATCATTTGTTAGGAATTGATCTAGACTACTAATCGTCGGTTCAAGAAATTTAATAATTATGTAGATTAGAGAAAATAAAATTTTAAATTTTGCCCTGGAGAGAATGATGATTATATAATAAAAAACAACACAAGATAATTTAATTTTTAATCAAAAAAATATATGTCGGGATGGCATTTAATTGGGACCCATGCTTAACCTTCACTGGCTATGAATTCTCTTCACCGCCATTATCTTAATTAAAAATATTTACAATCTTTTCCCCTAATCATTCTCTTTTTAATATTGTTATTATTATTCATGTTTTTTTATCACTGAAATTCACTATGATGTATTTAGTTTTTTATACACTCTTGGGGCCTTTGGTCAAGATGCGGAAAGTGTGGACTAAATGGAGCCCGTATTTTGGCTAAAATATTATTTTAGCCATTTAAACCTTTTCTTTTCTTTCTTTGCAAAAAGATAAAAGCGAGTATTTGAAGTATAAATAAATATTTTAAAAACCAACTAAATTAAATAAAGGGTAAATTACACTTTTCGTCCTTTATGTTTGTAGCGGGTTGCAATGCATAGCCTTTAACTTTAATAATTACACTCACAATCCTTTATAAATAAAACTCGGTACATCTTTCGTCCTTTATAACTAACCAGGTTAAAAATTTAAGTTAAGTCTATTCACTTAAGGGTATTTTGGTCATTTCATGCTTTTATTTAAAATCCCTAACAACAAGTGAAGATTTAGCATTATGATTGCAAAGATCCAAACACACTTCCAGTTCCATTCCTGAATTCTTACAACCCACCACCAACACTTTCTTCCCCTTATAAACACTTCCACTTTTATACACCGATGTATGCTTCACCTCACCGCTAAACTCCTCCATCCCTTCAATCTCCGGCACCACCGCCTCCGCATTCTCTCCGACAGCCACCACTAGCCATCCGCAAACTGCAAACATACTCCACCTCCTCCCCTTTCATCCCAACACTCTTCACTCTCCACATCCCTATGCTCTCATCATACTCATCCTTTCCACACAGAATCTTTTAGGAAGGTACCTGAGGCGATCATAGGTTGAGCTGTGCCAAAAAGATACTATAGTCTATACAGTTCGATCGTTCGATAACGACACTTGGGACTCCTTGCTCAACCGTCAGATCTGCAATGTCAAAGAAATCAAAATTTGAATTGGATTTGAAATTTAAATAATTTTAAGAGAAAGTGGGGCAGTTGCTTATCAGATCTGCAATTGTGAATCGGAAAAACGACCAGTGGCGTGGCGGTGGCTTCAGGTGACTGGTGTCGATCGACAATTAATCTCAAATCACTACCACCGGCGACCAGTGGCAGGAGGTGACAGTGGCTGGTTGGTGGTGGCAAACTACAGATCTAGTGATGGTGGTTGTTGGTGGGTGGTGGTGAGTTTGATGGTGGTGGCTGCTATTTGTTTACAGAGAGAGGCTGTGTTCAAAGTTCGTGAGAAAGAGAGAGTCAAAGAGAAAAAGTGTATTAATATTTGATTTGATTTTCTTTTTTCTTTTTTATACTATAAATAATTAAGTAGAAAGACTAAACTGCCCTTAATTGAATAAATTTAACTGAAACTTTTAACCTTGTTAGTGCTAAAGGACGAAAAATGTACTGAGTTTTCCAAATAAAGGATTGTGACTGTAATTATTGAAGTTAAAGGTTATCCATTGCAACCCGATACAAACATAAAGGACGAAAAGTGTAATTTATCCTTAAATAAAGTTTTATGAAATAATTCAACGATATAAAAAACTATAAGATGCATACTACACTACACTATGTGTTATAAGGCTTCACGGGCGTCATCCAAGCCACATAAGCAAATGAAGGACACGAACACCGGTACATGGAAAACTAGTCAGGCCCCGGGGCAGGGGCTTGAGGCAACTCACAAGTGTGAGAAAGAAAAGAGTCGTTGGAAGTAGCAACGGTAATAGTAGTATGCAATTACTATTTTGACCTTATCATTAAATGGCGAAATATGCAATTTCACCGCTCCTTTCTTTTCTTCTTCTTTTATTGTTTTTTATCATTTTTATTTTATAAAGGTATCTGAGTTTTTATTAATTTAATCATAAGTTTATTAATTTTATAAAAATATAATTTTAAATGTAAGTTTTTTTATTTTTTTATTTTTTTATTTTTTATTTTTTATTTTTTTTCATACAAAGAGATATTTCTATTTCCTTAACCAATCATCAGGGCAAATTACATAAGGATAGCAGGTAGACGAGCAACAAACTGCGCCGCCATCCCTTTATGAATAGAAAACCCTAATCTACTAAAAACAAAGCCTTGCCCCTAAGGGGTCGAAAAGTTGTTGTGGACCACACGCTGAACTCTAGACAAGAACCAAACTGCCTTCGGCGCCAAGGAGCCGAACGTGTCAAACGCCAGGGGGAACAAAGGCATGCTGATTATCCTCACAAGCTTCCGCGTGCTTTTCCACCTTCTTTGACTCTGCTTTCAGTACCGCTTGCCCCGCCACAAACCCATTTTCCCGGAACCCGGCTAGGGCGGATACACCTGTGAGATCGACACAAGCATGTTTCCCGTCCTCCCAACCAAAAACTAGCACGTCAGTCGGACGTAGGATGGATCTCCCCTCCGACGGGTCTGTAAGAAAATTAAAATGTATATGTAACTATGAGAATTTACTTATATCAAGATACTTGAAACAGTTTAGTTTAATGAACCTTGTAATTGGGTCAATTGTTTTTACTATAATAGAGTTTTTATCCATAGCTCTATAATATTAACACATCTAAAAAACAGATTTTTTTTCTTTAAACAGCATATATAAAAAGATATGGGAGGAGATTATAGTTTGAGTGATAAATGAGAAGTGAAAAGATAACGTAGCTAACGGGGTTTTAGGTGCATTGGTCCTTTTTATATGAAAAGGGGACGATATATAAATGGGAAACAGAAACTTTAGCAACAAGCTGCTAGAGACCAAAATACAAACCAATATAAGGGAAACACCAAAACAAAGTTGCAGCTACCCAATACTATCAAATATAGAATACTCCACTTAGCCCAATTGAGGGAGATGAGTTTCGAATGGTTCGTAACCCGGATGAATAGGATTGTCTTGATCTCTTTCAGAAACTGGGAAAACGATATTTGTTTACCATTGAAGATTTTATTATTTTGGGCTTTCCAAATACACCAACACAAAGTGAGAATGATTGCCTGGACCAATTTTTGCATCGGTTGATGTTTAAATTTATGAGTTTGGACAGACTTATATCATTATTATCTCAAAAACATCAAACTTAATATAGACAAAGATAAAACTGTGTAACCTAAACACGACATATGTAACTGAATTACCTAAACAAATTAAACAATTTAGTGATATGCAAACGAGTTGAAAAGTTATAAATCGGTTGTAATAAAGTCGTATACAAGTGGCGAGTTGTAATAAATGGGTTAAATATATTTTTTTTAACTTTTAATCATAGTCTTAAATCGTTTGCCAGACTGGCCTTTTAATTAAACGAGTTAAGTAGATGAACACATACACCATCACTTTAACTAAACATGTTAACATCCCAACCAGGGGCGGACCTAATGTAGGTTGGGGCGTAGCACGGGCTACGGCTCAACTTTTTTCCGGTAGTGTAAAATTTTTTTTTTTTCGATTTTTATACTAAGGACACCCCTCAACAAGTACTAGGACACCCCTGAAAAAAAATTTACAAACTGAAATCAAGCGCAAATAATACTGATTATATTAGCCCAAAAAAACAAATGATAGCCCAATAGTAATTAGCCCAAATAACCAAATAATAACCCAATAATGTATTAGATTGTTGTGCTAATTGTGATTGTGAGTTGTGAGTATTCTTTATTTCTTTTCTTCTTGAGTTCTTGAATTGTTTAATTTCGATCTAAAAATTAAAAATAAACCTAGCCCAATCTAATATCTAAAAACTTATTGCCAATATTAATTCATAAAGCCTAGCCCAAATGTGATATGCTCAATATTGATTCGTTAACCTAAATACTAATAAATTAAAAAAAAAAAACTAGTTTATAAAATTTAATTCGGTAAGGCCTAAGGGCCTTTTTTTGGCTCACCGAGGCACTTGAATTTTCAGGATCAGCCCCGCCCCGTAATACAGGTAAAAAAAATTTTGTTCTATAAATGTATCGTAAAAAAATTTGGGATACCCCTAAATATTTCTTCTAGTTCCGCCACTGATCCCAACCAAAATACAATATATATTGAATGAGTTAAACATAAAACCTATAACCTTCTTTTATCGATGGAGTTGATAAAGGAAGACGCGCTCCTATGGGTGTTGTAATAGGGCGAAAATTAAATCTCCTATATGGGAAAAGTGGGTCCATTTTGATGTAGCAGACATTGTATAAGTCCCGGTCGTTTTATTCTATTTTCGATTTGTGTTGTGTTTAGTATTGTTCCCAGTTATATAGTGTTGTTGCCGTTAAAAAAACTATAACCTCGTGTTAGATTTATGTAGTGTTCAACAAGCAAAACAGACATATAGTCAATCATTAAAGAGAAGAAACAAGAAAAACATGGAAAGTTGAAGAAAGAAGAGAAGTCAGGGGTGGGTTTCTGTGTGGGTGTCTGCCACCTGTGGTCTGCACTTACAGGCATCAATTTCCCATGTGGTCTCTCCTGCCTCTATCCTACTTTCACCCTTCAGGTGAAATCCTTTTTTAAATCCAAAAAGGGTAAATCAGGGCTAATTACTATATATACTCACTAGTATATGTATGTACCTACGTACAGATGTGTAATTTTGGATGACCAT
The DNA here is from genome assembly GCF_002127325.2 of Helianthus annuus. Lineage (NCBI taxonomy): Eukaryota > Viridiplantae > Streptophyta > Magnoliopsida > Asterales > Asteraceae > Helianthus > Helianthus annuus. The sequence continues at coordinate 137,740,124 of NC_035441.2, read as the reverse complement.
TGACCAATGTTAATATAAACTTTTTTATTGATATTTATTTAATAAAGATAACCAATCTTGTACACAATAAAAATAATATAAATGCGTACTGTTATTAAATATATAGTGTATAAGTTTAGACAAAAGATATGACATGAGAGTCATACTTACTTAGCCTACTGTTACTCTATGTAAAAATATTTTCAACAGGAAGCTTAATCAAACAACATGGCAATAACAAGAATAACTTTCGGATTTTTTGTTATCTTACCACTACCCTAGTTATATTTATTATACGATAGAACTTTCGGATTTTTTTTGCCACTAACCTAGTAAATAAACTGGCTCAGATCCTTCGAGGTACCCCCACTCCCCTCGATTCCCCAACCCCTTTGCTCAAAACCCACCAATTTCACTTCAATTGTTAAGCTTTCCGTTGTCAAATCAACAAACCCTAAGTGAGATTTCGCACAATCTTTCTTTCTGTAAATGGGTTTTAGTTGATTTTGTTCACTGGGTTCTCGTCTTCCAGGTACCCCCACTCCTATTTTCACACTTTTTCAACCATTCAAGATTTTTCATCTCCTAAAAAGCCTGCACCTTTACTATCTTCCTTTGTTTGATTCTTCATGTTTCACTAAATTTTGAATTGGGTTCTTGTCCCACATAAAATGTTTTTGCTGCTGCCCACCAACTGTTTGTAGAAATGCTTGACCCACACCCTCATAAATTTTCAAACTTTGGTGTTTCAGTTTCAATTGGTTTTTGATTTGCCAAGTTCCCATCTACTATATGACTTAGCTTTATCTTCATGAAAATGGAATTTTAAAGTGGAACCTTTTTGATTTTGTTATGGGGTGACGTATTTGTGTGTTGGGCGTTTTTGAGGGTGGGCAACTTTGGGTTGCTACTCTCCCCCGTCTTGTAAATGGTCTTTCCTTTTGCTCCCTGTGTTTGTTTTTTCTTTTACCCCTAACTCCCCTCGAGTTGGCAGTTTTTTGTGTTATTTTTCTGTTTGCGTTTGACTCTGCGCATGGCTCCCCCGCGTAGAGGTAGAAACGTCAAGACTATTGGACTGGTGTCAACGTGTGATAGTGGGTTAAGGGTTTGCCCCCTTAAGCATTTCCACGAATGTAAGGATGGTAAACCGGGGTCTAGTGGGTTTTTTAAACAACAAATAAGAGACAAAGTTCCTAAAACTATAGACTAGGGCAAAAGCATGGCAATTTTCCTAATTCCCTATAGTTATGGCTCTGATACCAATCTGTCACACCCCAACCGATGGCGGAAACATCGGGATGAGACTAACAAATTGTTCAAAAGCATCATAACGCTATTTGTGACAATAATTTAACAATCCAAATTTCATTTCCAAAATAAATTGTCGAAACATTACAAGAGAAGCAAATAACAACATTGTTCAACATAACATAAACAAAATTGATACAACACTTTAAACCTAAACGTCTAAGTGAGTATCTAGGCATCTTTGCTATCCGATTTCATTTCATCATCATCAACCTGTAACATGTTTAAAAATACAATTCAATGCAAAAGCAAAGGCGAGTATACAAGTTTGGTACGTACATAGCATAAGATAAAAGTGTGAACGATTCCTCATGGCAAGCATATGATTCAAGATAAACATTAAACATGGCATGTGTCTAACATATCAAACCAAGAAAACGCAATATGCTCAAGACATAACCTCAAGTTTACGGGCGGGTCGTTAATCCTATAGCGCTACATATGTCAAGGTTTGGCTCGTACGAAGTTAATGATAAGTTCAACACATAAGAATAACCCAAGTTTAAAGTATCAAGTCATCACGTATACAAGCATGTTATAGGAACGTTCATGTGTTTAACAAAGTGTTCATGTGTAAGTTAATAGGTAAACATGTTACACCCCAAAAGTGGTAAAAGTAAAAAGGGGGAAATACGAGTATACTCACGGTTTACAAGTGGTGACTTGAAATTCCGAGAGCAAGTTTGTAGATGAATTAGTTCGGAGCACCTTGTCCTTCTACACAAGGAAACGTAGGTGTGTGAGTTTGGCGTATAACGGAAGATTATAGATTCGGAGTTTTTAATATATAGAAAGTAACATAGGTGAAAATAATCATCTTGTACGCATAACTCTTGTTCTTGACACTATTGAAACTCAAAAGAGTTGGTATGATTTCATGGATTCTAAGATCCATTAGAGTCGTAACAAGGGCATGGTCATAGATGATGTAACGTCCACTTAACAAATAACTATTAAGTCATCATCAAGTCTTAGTTACTTAGATGTATACATATAGAATAACTTAGATATTATATAGTTTACAAGTCTTATGATTCAAGCATGAGGTAGGAGATTAATGTCTCCATTTAGGTACCTCTTTGTGTCATAGAATACATACATGAGGTAGGAAGAACAAGCTTCCATTTAGGCACCTCTATTGTTCACCACTACACTTGTTGTTATAAACAACAAGGAGGGTCATGAACATACAAGTATCAAGGTATTAACAACAACTAATCTATAGCAAAACATCAAGTAATGAGTGGATTCTTATGAAGGATAGCCCAAGCTAATCCAACCATCACACATTCAACAAGTTTCACACTTGAACATTACTTGTGGGTAAAACCCTAATTAAAAACAGAAAGTTTATGAGGTTTTAACCTCTGATTTAGATGTCTCAACCTTGTTTTTAAGCTTAACCAACCATGGGATAAGTTGTAAGCATTAGGACATAGGTATGAGATGTGTTGGACACAAGTTGCATAGATTTAAACAAGTTTTTGATGAACATAAAAACAAACAGAAAGTTTATGGACTATTTCGGGGCATTTCCAGGTCTGATTTCTCCAAGGAGAAGTCTAGGAATCGAACCCCATGATTATACAAGCAAGTAGGAAAAAGAATCGAGTGAATCGGATAAGAATTGAGTGAGTTATGCTCATTTTCGTGAAGGGGTGTCAATCTACTCGAACCTTTGCTTTCAGCTACGGTTTGGAGGATGTTTTGAGAGTTTTTAGTGTTGCAAAAGTGGTAGGGAGGCTGGTTATAAGTGGTATTTATAGGGGGAAGGATTAGGGTTTCAATGGGTTGGGCTTTGGAAGTGTTTAGAAGGGGTTACACCTTGAAACTAGCCCACAAAACCCAACTATATGGGGCTGAATTTTGCTGAATTTGGGCTGCCATGTTTCTTTAGTTTTTTATTTTTTTAAAACATTATAATGAGTAATTTTATTAGTTAAGTTGTGTAATAATATGCAACAATGTTTCCCCTAACTTGTAACAAGGTGAAATATGAAATAAAACATGATTTAACTAGGCAAAAAGTGTAATGTACAAGTATGTAACATGTTTGTAAGTAACAAGTATATGTCACATATTTACAAGTTCAACATATGTTTGTAAGTATCACAAAGAAGTATCAAATGATCTCATGATTAATCGTATTATGGTGTATGTATAGTATGTAACAAGGAAATGCAAGTTTTCATTCATGATCAAAATCTCGAGTTTACAACGAGTACTAGAAGGAACGAGTACAATGATACAAAGCTTCCAAAATTAGCAACACGAGTAAGACAAGCTATAAATAGAAAGTAGAAAACACAGGGCGTTACATAAAGTGATGACATCTCCAGGCTCGGTTGAAACTGGGTTCAGTTGCTTTTGTTGCCGTGTTGTACACTGAGGGTTGTCGGGCCTTCTTCCAGACAAGAGCGGAGATCAGGTAATAGAAAATCCCTGCAGTGCAGCAGCATCTTGCAGGCGCTTGCATTGTGGAAAGATGGGTCTGGTTTCACAGATTTGGTCTCTTCTCACTTGAATAGTGGGGGGGATGTTGGGGTTCCTAGGAGGGATTCCGGAAGGGGCGAAGACAATAAAAAGGATCCCAATATCAAGCAATGCCTGCGGAAGGTCAGGGATGGGCATTTTACGGCGGCGGTCAAAGTTTTATGTTCCAGTGGAGTTGCCCCCTTTGGAGAATCGACCATGAAAGCTCTTATTGATAAACACCCTGTGGTGCCACCCCCATTATTGCCTTCCAACCCCATGGTCCAGCCCACTGTTATTGCGGCAGAGGATTGTGTACTTAAATGTATCCAATCCTTCCCTAGAGGGACATCTTGTGGCAGAGATGGGATGCGGGCCCAACACTTGTTGGACGCTATTGGTTGTGAGGGTTCGGTAAGTTCCTCGGGCCTGCTCACAGCCATTACTGGAGTTGTCAACCTATGGCTTGAGGGGCTTTGCCCTAAGGTGTTGGCCGAGTTTGTGGCCTCAGCCCCCCTCACCCCCTTATTGAAACCTGATAATGGTATTAGGCCTATCGCCGTGGGGGGCATCTGGCGTAGGTTGGTATCTAAGGTGGCTATGAAGAAAGTTGGGAAGGACATGGCCCAGTATTTGGGGGATTTTCAATTCGGGGTTGGTACACCAAATGGGGCGGAGGCGGTGCTTCATAGTGCGAACAGGTTCCTGAACTCTTTTCATGAAGATGGGTCCATGGCCTTGCTCACGGTAGACTTCACCAATGCTTTCAACATGGTTGACCGCTCAGCGTTCCTCCAACAGGTCCACCAACGTTGTCCATCTATCTATCGGTGGGTCCAGTTCCTGTACGCCCAACCCGCTAGGTTGTATGTTGGCAGCGATTGTATTAGGGCCACCACTGGAGTGCAACAAGGAGATCCCTTGGGGCCCCTTCTCTTTGCCCTAGCCTTACACCCACTTATTCTTCGTGTCCAGGAGCACTGTAACCTCCCCTTTCATGCTTGGTATTTGGATGATGGCACGATTATTGGTAATGCAATGGAAGTTGCTAAGGCATTGGACATCATCAACACGGAGGGACCATCCCTAGGGCTCCATCTCAATATTAAGAAAACGGAAGTGTACTGGCCATCGTGTGACGGTCTCAAGGTTCAGGACGGAATTTTCCCGAGAGGGATAAGTAGACCTGAGAGGGGGGTTAAGCTCCTTGGGGGGGCGGTTAGCCGAGATTCTGCTTTTATCGGGGAATTAGCAGGGCGGCGGGCATTGAAAGCGGTTGACCTTATGAAACTCTTGCCCTGCCTTCAGGACCCCCAGTGCGAGCTTCTTCTTTTAAGGTCATGCATGGGGGTAGCTAAGTTACTATTTGGGTTGCGGACCTGCCAACCCCACTTGATGGCCAATGCAGTATCCTGTTTTGATGATGGTCTTCGAGAGGCTATCGAAGACATTGTTGTTTGCGGGGGGTCCTACTTCGGTGACCTTCAGTGGCGTTTGGCATCTTTGCCGATGCGTCTGGGGGGTTTGGGCCTCCTCTCAGCTCGGGATGTTGGAGTTTATGCTTTTGTGGCGTCTAGAGCTCAGTCGTGTGTATTGCAAGACCATATCCTTCGGAACAGCGGGGTTGTTAAGCTTGACGTAGACTACCAACAGGCCCTTGAGTACTTAAGTATCTCTCTTCCAGACTTTGATATTGGCGGTTTCTATAATATGGACACCGCCCCCCCCAAAGCCACAAAAAACTTTGGCGAATGCCCTATTTGACAAAATCGCTCGGAGTCTGGGAGAAACATTCGATTTGTCTCCCCGCCAGAAGGCGGTGATTGAGTGCTTGAAAGGCCCCCATGCGCAAGATTTTTTGACTGTTATCCCGATCGAGGGGCTGGGGCAATGCATGTCGGCTGTTGAGTATAGGGCTATCCTCAAATACCGGCTGATGATCCCTATGTATTCAGAAGACGAAACCTGCCCAATTTGCCGTAAAGCCTGCATGGATAAATACGGGGAGCATGCTATTCATTGTAAGGAGCTCCCTGGTTTCAAATATCGGCACGACTGGGTGAGAGATGTCTTGGGGGACATCTTGAGGAGAGCTGGGATTTCTGCCAAGAAGGAGGCCCCTGTGAATTTCCTTACAGATCCGATGGAAGGGAGATCTACATTAAGACCAGCGGATCTGCTCGTTTTTGGCTGGGCGGGAGGGAAACATGCTTGTGTGGATCTCACAGGAGTCTCCCCCTTAGCTGGTTTAAGGGAAAGTGGGTTTGTAGCAGGACAGGCTATAAGGAAAGCGGAATCTAAAAAGGTGGATAAACACGCTAAAGCATGTGCTGATAACCAACATGCATTTGTCCCCTTCGCCTTCGACACCTTTGGCTCCCTAGCTCCAGAAGCTATCCGTTTGTTGACTAGGGTACAAAAGGTTGTCCACAGCAGTTGCTCATCAACAGGGGGGCAGGGGTTTGTCTTTAATAGGCTAGGGTTTGCTATTCAGAAGGGGGTAGCGGCGCAGCTTGTTGCTCGCTTACCTGCGATATTGATGTAACTCGGCCAGTTGTTTATATATAAATAAATAAACGTGTTGGAAGATTTAAACAGATTTATATTAAATGTTGATTTTCTTAAAAAAAAAAAAAAGATTTGTAAATGTATATATTTCCACTTTACACAATTGTTTTGATTGGGTAGAAACTACGTTTATGGTAATATTGGTTGTGAGGGTTGTTTGCTTCTTTCCCTTAAATCCGTAGTCGTGTCAAACCTTGATTTTCCCAAGTCGGACACTCGTGTCAAATCTTGATTTTCCTAAGTCGGACACTCGGACTAAGCGTATGTTTGGCATGGAGCTTTTACAGGCTTCTAACTTTAAGCTTTTAAAAAAAACTCCTACTCAATAAAAAGCCTTGTTTGGTTGAAGAAGCCTGAAGTTTTTAGGTTAGAAGCTTGAATCTTTTGGTTGAATGCTTCTACTAGTAGCGTTTGCCATTTAGAAGGAGCTACAAACTTTTAGGAAAAAAATCACTATTTTAACCTATAAAGATAATTAGCTTTTTAATGTACAAGCTTTTTAAATTTTTAGTTATGTCAATTTTGGTCATTTTATATATTTTATTAAAAGTTTCAGCTACTCTGCCAAATATCAAATATATCTAAAAAGCTACAGCTACTAGCTACCAGCTAATAGCTTCCCAAACATACCCTAAGAGCATTCACAATAATGATCCTAAAAAATATGTGAGTAGGTTTAGTTATATTATAAGGAAGGGGTGTGATAAATATACCCAAGATAAAGATTAATATACCCAAAAATCAAATTTAGTAATGATTTAGTAATGATTAACTACTTTATTATATTATTTTATTATAAAGTTAAAAGTAATAATTATGTTTTATTATAAAGTCAAAAGTAATAATTATGTTTTTTATCTTATTTTATTTTATAATACTTTTGTTGCTTTTTATATTTTGTTATACTATTATTAGTATTAATATCAATATTAATAAATAAATAATCAAGACACTTTATTATAAACACGAAACTGAAAAAGTTTATCATAAATAAATGAATAATAAGTCTCTAATAAAAAAGTAAACGTGCAATTGTATGGCAATTGTAAGAGCTTTGTGATGTTAAATATCTTCTTTCATTTGCTGTCGAATGTACTCATAGTATTCATATTCATCAAATTCAAGGAAAACCGCTAGTGCTCGAAATCCATAATTTCCATCGGGTTTAACATTTCAGTATCAGTAGTGCCAAAACACCCAATTGGTTCGTATCGGTTTGATATACGATATTAGTACAGTTCGTTACTCCATAAAAAATCGAACTGGCCGAATTATGAAGTTGCAAACTTTTAGTGATACAATATTTAATAAACGGGTAATAAAAATGATACAATATTTAATAAATGGATTATAAAAAAACTGAACGATTAAAATGTAGAATACATGTTTTATTAATATATTGTTTTTTAAACCAATAGAATCAGATATAAATATTGAGCTTCGTTCTCAACGAGTAGAAAATCTCTAGCTCATGAAGTTAGGCTTTTTTGAAGTATGTTGTATTTTGTTATTTATATATAAGATGTATAACTAAAAAACAATAAAAATTTAACGCTTTATTAAAATTATTACAATCACATTATTATATAAAAAAATTCAGAAACAAAATTTTTTAGTATGTTTTATTAAAAAGAAAGTTAATTTCAATGTTTATATAAAAAAAGTAAGTTAGGTTATAGACCCAATACCATGATTAAATGAGAAATTATTAGTTTATGAAAAATTGCAAAGTTGACTTGTGGTAAAAAAAAGTAAAAGAAAGTCGACTTTTGGGTGTATTTAACACAACCCCTATTCCTTATAGGGTTATTTAGTGTTATTGAGTTGTTGTGAGTGGAGGAGAGAGAGAAAATATATGAGAATGTTACTATTTATCTGTAAATATTTGGGGGAAAATCTGAAGAGAGAAAGCCTTGTAATTTTTTTAATATTTTTAGAAATGGTTGTGAAAGAGAAGAGAGAAAAGATAATGATAAATATATAAAAAATATTATTTAATTGAAAAGAAAAGAGAAAAAGTAGTTTTTTAGTGTAAATAAGTAGATGTGAATAACGAATTCATTGCGAATGCTCTAAGTCTATTAGACTATTACGATTATGATTATTCGATTGTATTTTAATTGTTAAATGTTATTTTTATAATAAAATGAAATATGTCATATCTACAAATGAAAAAAAAAAATATTTCGTTTAGACACTAATTCAATAAACCTAACTTTTATTATTAATCAAAACTAGTGGTAAACACCCGTGCATGCTACGACGACATAAAAATTTACGTGACACAATGGTAATTACACTACTAAAATTATTTAGTTAAGTAATAAAAGAATTAAAATATTAGAAAGCACAAAAGAATAAAAAGGGAGTGGCCCGGGTGGAAAACCTAGAAAACCGGCTATAGATGTCATCAAACCCACGACCTAACATCTGCAAACAAAACGTCTTTGGTAGCTCGGGTATATCAGAAACACTGACACTGGGGTCTCGGATAGAGGTGGAGGATAGCACTCACCGATCCGAGTAGCATTGATTGTGTGTGTGAGTTTGTGACCGTTGGAGCTTCAAAGACGACGCAAGGGGCAGGTAGCTCGGGAACGCCGGTGCAAGTTCGAGCGGGTTTAAATAGAGAAGATGAGGTGTCATTTGGTGATTGGGTTTTAAGCGGGTTCCATCCCTTGTACCCTACCACTAGGACATTTATTGGTTTTTCTTTCTCTCTATCCGTACTTATCAGAAACTCCCCACTCGATGTATTGTTGGACCCATTTGACTATTTAACTATCGTAGAAAAGATTAAATATAAGCAAGAAGATGTTTTGTGCACCTAATTTTGTATGATATAATTAGGAGATTTCAAGGTTGATCCGCGACAAACAAGGATTGCCCATAACACTAATTATGTAATCTCTTGTAAGTCGTAGAGTCTAAGCTTTTTTTTATCATATATCTTAACAAAGTTGAGAAACAGAAACCAAGTCGTAACTTAGTTTGAAAGTTACAAGTCAATCATATGAGAGTGTTATTCTAACACCTAACAATGCTTCTAATCTCTATAAGTAAAATCCACTTAAGAGTCATCTGACATGTTGAGATTATTATGACACTTCGCACCACTGCACAAAGGAATATCATATGTGAGGATTTCCACGAAGAAACCTTTAAGTAAAGACCTCAACCAAGTTTTAACAACAATGTATACAATATAGATTGATACAAACCATGCTTAAAGTTGTAACCATAGAGTCAGAAAACTACCATGATGAGCTGTCAGGATGACTTGAGTAAGAAATTTTAACATATATTTAAAGTTGTTGAATCATCATGTTTCTATGATTTAACTATAAGGATCATAAAAAACGTTTGTCACAAGAGAAAGTTTGAAAGAGCCAAGGAGGTAACCTCTGGACCTCAAGTCATCTCAAGCTATGAGAAATAGGTCACTATATAAACACATGGTATGAAACTAACAACAATGGACTACACATAAGATAATTGTTTTGGGGTATTAGGCATACATTCAATATTGACGACTTAAATCCATTGGTCTAACCACCAAACAAGTCCATATTAAGTAAAGAGGGCACTGTTGGGGAATTTTTTTTAAACAACGGATAATTTGAGAGGTGTGTGATCACTTTTAAATCAAATTATATCAATGGTTCTCCCTAATAATTCAATCAACACAATGATAACCCGCAAATGGATCCGCGCTTATTACCACCACTATCCACCAATGTTCCCGGCCAAATGGTTTGTCAATAATGTTGTTCAAAATTTTTACAAGACAAGTTATTCTTAACATGGTCCTAGAAAGGAATAGTTGTAGAGGGCATAATGTTCAATTTAGGGGGAATATTGTGGAATAGAGGATAGTATGCTGCGGTTAAAAGGGCCCCCTGCTTCCTGTTACCCCTGCTTGACACGTCATCCATTGAAAACCACTTTTCTGGTTGTTTAAAATCGCCACCCATTATCAACCAAAAACTTACTATAAATGTAAATTTAGGATTAACACACAAACTTAACCTACACAATTGTGCTTAACTAACAAATATAAATATGAATAACTATTATCTCTTATTCTAATTTAAAAGTTTGCTATACCTGTTTGTAGCCTTTCGAAGTGTGATGTTCTGTGTTTTATTAAAAAAAAATATATTAGCAGATGATTTTCATGTTTATTTTTATAAATTACATTTCATATAGGAGGTCATGTTAAGAATGTTGTAAGAAACTCTTTACATGTAAAATTATGTAAAATTACATTTCGAAGGATTTATTTATTTTTTTTGGTCTAGTTACGTGTTAAAGGATTAAAAAACGTGAGAACATGACAAATAGTTGTTCCAATAACTCAACGAGAGAGAGGTAAATTGGCTGAAAATGATGTAGCTTAAAAACTATAAAGGGTACAATGCTTGTTTATTTTGGAACTATGGCACTTTTTTTAATTAAAAAAAAGCCTAGCAAGAAGCTAGATAAAACAACTAAAAGGCATTTACATTATACGGACCTATGGTTAAAACGTCTCGTTTACGATATGCGCATATGATGTATATATGTGTGGGTCATTGGGGGGCAAAAGTGAAAGTACACTAATTTTAACGTTATTTTACTAATTTCGTGAAAATAACGTTAAAAAAGGGGGATGGTTAATCATGCATCATGTAGTGGCGTTAATAGCTGAAATACAAAAGGGTACATGCACTAATCGGTTTTTGTCCTGATTGTTGAGTGTTATGTGCTTTATGTCTAAGGCTTGATGCAAAACTACTATCGAGCCGAGAGTCTCACTGGAAGCATCCTCTCTATTTCTACGGGGTAGAGGTTAAAAAGCCACTCGATCCAAGTCTTCTTCGATTATACGGTTAAAAAGCCACTCGATCCAAGTCTTCTTCGATTGCTTCTTTGCTCTAGTTGTCATCCAACGAAAAGAAAATGTCTTCACATTTTCGAACAAATGCTTTGAGATGATTGATATTTCCTAATAGCCTTCCTTTTCTTCCACATCACCCAATATTTAACAAAGATAATGGAGCCTAAAATTTCTTTGTTTTGTTTTATGGCTTTTCAAGAAACAAAGAGAGAGCTGGTTTCGGCTGAAGACATTGCCGGGTATTGGGGCAGCAAGAATTTTGGTTTTGAAAGCGTTGATTCGGTTGGTTTTTCAGGAGGTTTGGTTTGCATGTGGGATGTGTCCAGGTTTCACTTGTCCAGTACTGTTAAAAACAGGAACTTTCTTCTTATTAGGGGAAAGATGACAGGGAGCGGATCGGTTCTCAATCTATTAAATGTGTATGCCCCTCAGAGCGTCCCGGCTAAGAAACATCTATGGGACGAGTTATCTCAGGTGATAGCGACTCATGATGGATTTTGGGTTGTGATGGGGGATTTCAATGTCGTTCGCTTTCGTGAGAAGAAAAAGAACTGTGAGTTTAAACTGTCTTGTGTTTCTAACTTTAATAGCTTCATCTTTGATGCCGGTTTAATCGAGTACAATTTGAGCGGCCGGAAGTTTACTTATTCTTCATCTGATGGTAGAAAACAGAGTAAGTTAGACAGATTCTTAGTCAACGCCGGTTTTTTTAACGAGTGGCCTGATGCTAGTGTCGAAGCAGTGTCGACATTTTTGTCGGACCACTGTCCGATTCTCTTGAAGACAGTTGCTGTGAATTTTGGGCCTAAGCCATTTCGGGTCTTTGATTCCTGGTTTGACAAACTAGGTTTTAAAGAAGTGGTGACTAAAGCTCTGAATAAGGATCTTGGGTGGAGCGGTCCGCCGGATTCCAGGCTGTTGAGAAAATTGAGTGACCTTAGGGCTGATCTTAAGGTTTGGAGGGATGAGATGTTGAAGAAAAACTCGGAGGAGGTTATCGCGGCCTTATCGGATCTTGATAATATTCAGATTGCTATGGAAGAAAGGGCTCTCAATGAAGAAGAAGAAGAAGAAGAGTGGATTTTGTTGGAAAGCAAGAAGGTGTTATATGAGGAGGAACAGCGGAAGAGTAGTGATATAAGACAGAGATCGAGAATAAAATGGGCAAAAGAAGGCGATGAAAATTCAAAGTTTTTCCATGCCATGGTGAATTGCAGGAAAGCTTCCAACTTTATTCATTGATTGGAGGTAGATGGTAATTGGGTAACTAAGCCGTCGTTTGTTAAAAAGGAGATTTTAAGGTTCTTTAAGAATAAATTCGTCGAAGAGTGTGATGATCGACCTCGCCTTATATGTTCCAATTTGAAAAGGTTATCGGAAGCAGACTCTTCAATTCTGGACTCTCGTTTCACTAGGGAGGAAATCAAAACTGCAGTGTTCGGTTGTGGTGATGATAGGGCCCCGAGCCCAGACGGTATTAATTTTCGGTTCATTAAGCGTTTTTGGGATTTGCTTGAAAATGATTTCGTTGATATCATGGCTGATTTTTACGCTAGCGGGGTGATTAATATGGGTTGTGATTCCTCCTTTATTGCCTTAATTCCTAAGGTAATTGATCCGATAGGGCTGAAAGACTTCCGGCCAATCAGCTTGGTAGGAATTATTAACAAGGTGATTTCTAAGATTTTGGCAAATAGACTCAAAAGAGTTCTGAATTGTTTAATTTCTCCAAGTCAATCTGCATTTATCAGCGGAAGATACATTTTGGACGGCCCTCTCATTGTTAACGAAATTCAGAATTGGGTCAAAAAAGCGAAGAAAAGGATTTTTATGCTTAAGATAGACTTCGAAAAGGCCTATGAAAACATAAATTGGAACTTTGTGTTGGATATTCTCAGTCAAATGGGTTTTTCGGGTAAGTGGTGTTCTTGGATTAAGGGCGTTATTTCTTCGGCAAGGGCTTCGGTTCTGGTCAATGATTCCCCAACCTTTGAATTTAAGTGTCATAAGGGTATGCGACAAGGAGATCCTATTTCTCCTTTTCTTTTCGTCATTGCGATGGAAGCTCTTTCTTACATGATAGACAAGGCTTATGGTTTGGATATTCTCAAAGGGGTCTCGCTTCCTAATGGAGGCCCGATCGTTTCTCATTTATTTTATGTGGATGATGCAATCATTATGGGGGAGTGGAGTAGGGAGAACTTAAAAAAATGTGATGAGAATTTTGAGATGCTTTCATGTGTGCTCTGGGCTCAAAATCAATCTGAGTAAATCAAATTTATTTGGGGTGGGAGTGCAGTCGGCCGAGGTGGATGAGATGGCTGAGTTGGTTGGTTGTAAAGCGGATGCCTTCCCGTTCAAGTTTTTGGGTCTTTCTGTCGGGGCTAACATGAACCGGATCTCAAGTTGGAGACCTGTGTTCGACGTGTTTGAGCAACGCCTCTCACTTTGGAAAGCTTCTACTCTCTCGTTTGGAGGTAGAGTCACCTTGATTCGCTCAGTTCTAGAAAGCCTCCCAACCTATTTTCTTTCTCTTTACCGTGCCCCGGTTAAGGTGTTGCAGGATTTGGAAATTCTCATTATGAAATTTCTATGGGGGGGGGGTTCCTCGGAGGTCAACAAAGTTCATTGGGTTGCGTGGGATAAGGTTGCATCTCCAATTAAGTCAGGTGGTTTGGGTTTGCAAAATCTAAAAGATGTGAACATAGCCTTGTTATCTAAATGGGGATAGAGGTATAAAAATGATCAAGACAACTTGTGGGTTAAGGTCATTAATGCGTTTCATGTTGGCATTAATGATTGGAATTTTCTTCCTGTGAAAAAAGCTTTAGGCGGGGTATGGAGCAGCATTGTTTCGATTGTTAATCGCCCTTTAAGTGATAGGGTTCGTATTCGGAGTCTGTTCAAAGGTGTGATCGGTAGGGGGGATATGATTTTATTTTGGCTTGATCCGTGGCTGTTTGATTTCTCGTTAAAGGAGAAATTTCCTGCTCTTTTCCGGCTAGAGGTTGTGAAGAACTGTAGCGTGCGTGACCGTCTTGAAGGGGAAGGCCTGTGGCTGTGGAAGCACGACCCGGAGTCGATTGAAGAGTTAGTTGAATGGCAGGAGTTAGAGGCTGCAGTGGCCTCGGTTCCTTTTTCTCATGATCCGGACAGGTGGATGTGGAGGGGGTGCGGGTCAAAAGACTTTTCGGTAGCGGCTGTGAAGCATCACTTGGTGTCCAGACGTGATTTCAGCAACCGATATGTTATGGTTCAGTGCAAATGGGTTCTGAAAAAGTGTAACTTGTTTGCTTGGCGGGTGGAGTTGAACCGTGTTCCTACGGTTGAAGCGCTTGAAAGAAGGGGGGTGACTGTGATCGACGATACGTGCAATTTCTGCAATGAGGGTTTAGACTCGGTGTCTCATATATTCACTGCCTGTCCGTTGGCTATAGGAGTACGGGAGAAAATTAGTTTTTGGTGCAAGATTCAGAACTTTTTCATTTTTTCGTTCAGATACCTATTGGAGATCCACAATCTGGGAGACAAAGGGAAGGCGGAGAGAGAAGCGGTTCACGACATCATTCTCACTTCGTGTTGGGTCCTGTGGAAGGCGAGAAATAACTTGAGGTTTAATGGTATAAAGAGTAGTATCGATGAGATTTTTAGCGAAATTGTGGTTGTTAGTTTTTTTTGGTATAAACATAGAGCCAGGAAAGGTACTTTGGATTGGAGGGATTGGTGTAAATTTGTGAATATGTAATTTTTCTTTGGTTTCCGGCCCAGTTTTCAAGTTCGGGGTTGTTAATGAAGATCACGTTTCAAAAAAAAAAAAAAAAAGGAATTGAATCAAAAGGTGGAGTTATGTGTTCCATAAATGATGGACGGAAACATCTTAAAAGTTTTCCTCAATTTTAACAGTTTTAGATTATTTACTTATTTTTTTTTATTTATTTACTTATTTTATTTATTATTTTTTTTTTTAACGGTAAATTTGGATTACTTACGGACCACTAGAGTATCATCGTGCCACCAGCAGAATCACCTGATCATATCCATCTCCACTAGGTAATAATGCCTATACACCAATTCAGAAGGAAAGCCAATAAATCTAGGAAACCCCCCTTTGTGGGAATCGAACCCATGACCTAATGGTCATAAGCCTTATCCCACCACCAAGATACCACTAGGCTATAATGCCATGGGTTAGATTATTTACTTATAATTGTAAGAAAAACGTTTAGATTTGATTTAAGTAATTTACTTATTACTTAACACAAGTCTCATTAATTGATAGGTAGTCAAATGTTAGTTTTGTTTAGATTTGATTTAAGTAATTTACAAATTTACTTAACAAGTCTCATTAATTGATAGCTAGTCAAATCTTAGTTTTCAAATTTTGAACTTTATCTACAAAATTTAATCTACCTTATAGAAAGAACTATTTTTTTTTAAAGGTGGATTTCTTTAATCATGTCATGTATGAAATTTGAACCTAAAATTTCTAACCTTAGGTGTTTCTAAAGTAATTTAAAATAGTACTAATATCGTTTTATAAGGTGTAACAAATAAATTTTTAAATTTTGTTTTAATCAAATACTATAAAACATATATAAACTATAAGGAGGACATGACTAAGGTATATTATATTTTATATACTTCTTTTTTTTTTTTGGTTTTTCTAATTGGTATTTATATTTACTGTTTTAGTTACTTTATAAAATACTTGATTGTTCTTACAAACTGTCATTGAGTACAATATAAACAAAACCATATTAAGTAAAAACCAAGAATATATTCTTAATTTGTTGTTCGTGTTATAGAATATATAACTTATTAGTAACAAGTAACAACCTGATGCCAACATGTGTTAGATGTTTAATTAGTTCTTAAAATAGCTAATGATTATTCGATAAGCTACCAATTAAGGACGCCAAAGAATGTTTTGGGATTTCGTTAGGTGATAAACCACTTATTATGCTATGAAAACCATATTTATATGAAAGAATGCGTGAAGTGCATGATCCGCTTGTATACAATGGTTAGTAGATATAATGAGAGGTGGAAAAACAATAGTGTAATCGATTATATAACAAAAGATACAAGTAATCATACGATTTACACAAACTTTTACTTAAAATAGATTTTCTATTATACATATCTCAACAAAAATACTTATTTATATGGTTAGAATAAAAACACAGGGTAATAATCAAATACAACACTATTAAAAATAAGGAGGTTTCCAACGCAGTTTTTCGTAGGAAACGTGTCACAAACAAGGTATTGTAACCAATTTACTAGAGAACGTTTATGTAGGAAAACTCTCGTAAGAAGCTAGTTTTCTACGCATTTCCTACAAAAATTGAGCGTTACAATTATTAAATTTTTACCTTTTTCTAAACGTGAGAAGTTAAGATTTTTTTTTTTAATTTTTCTCCATCTACTTAAGTGTTATGTTTAGCTGAAAAATGTAAAAAAAAAAAAGAACATAAAATAAAAAAATATATAAAAAATAACAAGTCTTATAATTTTAAAAGGTAAAAGCGTTTATTGCAATTTGGTATAGATAAAAAAGACGAAAAGTGTAATTTACCCTCTACATTAGGGTGAGCAGAAAACCGAAGTAACCGAACCGTAACTGAAATAACCGAAAAATCCGGACTGAAAAAACCGAACCAAAACAAAAACCGATGGTTCAATTTTCAGATTTTTAATAACCAAAAATTTTGGTTCGGTTTTCTGATGACCATTTCCAATAACCGAAAAATAACCGAACCGAACCATTAAGTTATAATAGTATGCCAAATCCATATATTTTTTTGTTTATGTTTAACACGTTTTTTATCATTAAAATGATTTATCCATTGTTTATAAGAACTAACAAAATTTAACATCAAAATTAAATGAATTTCATAGTGTTATAAAAGAAAACGTCTTAATGACACATTAAAATAGAATAGAAGGTTAGATTTATGTGAATAATATTAATTAAAAAGACTAAATATATTAACTTAAATGTTAACGTTTAAAAAAGATTCTTAAACTTTGAATTATATTTTTAATTTTTGAATCTTACATAATTTGTTTCAAAAACCGAAAAACCAAATCGAACCGTTGCTAAAAACGAAATAACCGAAATCGAACGGTTTTCAAAAACCAAACTTTTAGTTAGGGTTTTGGTTTTACCCAAAAACCGATTCGAACCAAACTATGCACACCCTACATTAATCTCAAACTGAATAAAAATAATTGCATATTAAACAAAAATAAAAATAAAAACAAAACATTTGAATATATTCTTGTTTCTCCAACTTTTGTTATTTCCCTCTTTCTAAAGTGTACTCATGGGACCCATTTCGCCGTGCTAGACCTTCTATAAAAACCCGCTAAGACTACCACCCTTTCCGAAATATTAATCACCGTTCACTTCCTCATCACTCGCCGGAACCCTAACTCCGTCAACCGGAGCTTCCAATCTCTACACACCGAACTCAAACATGGACATTTTCGACATCCACAACGTCAAATCGGAAAAAAATAACACTATCCTACAGTACCGGCGGTTTAAAAAAATCGCTAAACTATTCCGTCTCGTTGAGCTGTTATCAGCTGTGGTGTTACTCTCATGGATCTCAACTCGACTGCCGTTCGTCATCAAACTTTCCGGCGAGTACTTCCGTCAGCTTCTCTCCGTTATCGTCAGTCCTCTCTTCATTTTTCTCATCGGTAACGTCATCGTTCTCACTCTCGTACTCAAATCCGGTCAACTCACGGGCAATTTCAGCACCGGAACCGATCTGTACGAAGAAATTGTGAATAATGAAGTTCCTCCGGTTGTTCTACCGGAGGAAATTGTTTATCAGGATAAACAAATCATATCTGAAGAAAACATTAAACCGATGACTCGTAACTGTTGTGAAGAAAACGAAATCAAAATTAGTGAAAGTGTAAACAAAGTGTTGGATGATTCGGTTTCAGATCTGGATCTGAAAGTTTACCGGAGAAGTGAGAGTGAGAAGTTGAAGAAGAGTGAGTGTTCGGAGAAAGTTTACGGCAAGCTGAGGCGGTCGGAGACGGAGGTAGGTTGCCGGAAAGTTGAAGCTCCGGTGGAGAAACCGGTGGTCAACGTTGTTGACGAACTGAGTAATGAAGAGTTTCAGAGGAGGATTGAAGGGTTTATTGCTAGACAAGTTAGGTTTCATCAGGAAGAAAAACTGTCAATTGTTCCACACAATTTAATGTGATTTTCCGTACGATTTTTAGAAAAAAGAACGGGACTAGTGAAAAATATGATTTCTATTTTCCATGTAAATCAGTAAACAACTACTACTACTTTTACTAGTATTTTTTATATTTATATTTTACTTCTTGGCTTTTGTTTTTTCTTATGGTTTTTATTTTTTTACTTTTACCTTTTCGAGAATGCATGGGTTGTTCTAATTTACTTTGAAGTCCGTAAGGTATAGCTTTTTCCCCTTTCATCCAATGGTAAAAAAGTTACTCGCATCTATGTGTACTTTGAATCCTGTTAAAGTTACTCGCATCAATGTATATTTTGAATCCAGTTTTTACTCGTTTTATGTATTTGATTCTTTTTACGTCACCTATATAACGTTTTTGTTTTTTACTTGATCTTATTGGTGAGGTTCAATAAGTTTTATGACAATAGTTTCTTATTCTCATGTTTATATACTTTGTATATAAGTTGCTAGTACGTTGTTTTATAACATTTGTTGTTTAATAACAATTGTTATTTTGTAACATCCGTTGCAATAGAATTTCTAAATTTTAAAAAACGTATCATGTTGTTATTAACTTGTAGACTTTCAACTTTTATAAAAGTGTCAAGATATGGATATGGATATTAGATTAGCATTAATTTAGTTAGCCAAGTTTGATTTCCATGAAGGTTGATGATAACCATAAATCCTTTAGACGTAATGTAATTCTAAACTTCAATGAATGATAACGAGAGCTTAATTCATGAATCATTTTATTCATCTACATGGTGAATATGTGTTGATTAAAAGTGTATAATATAAAAATCTAAGATAAGAGAAGCTAGAAGAGAGTACTAGCACCGACGCGCAATAGTGCATTATATTCGTGACGTCTCCACATCAGTATACCACTATACCCGCTCTTCTATTTGTAAGAATTAATGGCTTCTCCCTCCTATGAAATGTACTATCTTTTACTCTCCTATCTATTCTTCTCCTATCGTCCGTCTATGTACACAGACTGCGGGGTCATCATACTCTATCTTTTACATCAGCCTCTCTCTTTTCATATCGGTGTCCGTAAAACTATAAACCGTCGATTGTAGATGGTCTCAACCTAAAACTAAAGGAAAACTTTTAGTTTATACACCTGTTAAACTTCAAACATTTATTGGACTTATCTCTAGAAAAATGTAACCTCACTTTTTGTGGATCAAAGCATCAAATGCATTTACAATGATCGTATCCATAAGCTGACGTTGAAGTTTATGAAAGAAAATTCGGATCAGCTAATTGATTGGTTGATTCTGATGTATTATTTAGTTCTATGCTTCAATAGAAAAAAGATATATACTATATTTCTATTTTTTGTAGTACATTCGAATATTATGAAATTCCATCACAAGTTGACACGTCTAATATTCATAAAAAGATAATTAAAAGCTTCACAAGTGAAAATGGAATTGATCATTTGTTTCATAAAAATCCAGATAATCTTACCAACTCATTTATGCAAATACTCCTACTATGTTTGTCTTGCTATTCGCGGAGCCAAACTAGGCCAGCTAACTAAACGTTTCGGTTGAGTCTATTTGAACCAGTCAGTTACTGATCAGACTAGTTGAAACCGGATTGGACTGATTTTAATATCTTTTTAATTAATTTTTAACTTCTAAAATGTCATTTTCTAACATTTTGTTGTAGCCTTCATATATACGAACTTCTAAATTCCATCATATATAATTAGTTATATGTACATATAATTTTTTTTATAATTTAAATTATTTACGACATAAGAGCTTTTAGAACCGGTTTGACCAGTAGAAAGGTAAGACGACGTAGTCACTTATGAAAACACTAGTTTTTCTTTAACATTATGAAGTAAACAAAATGATTAAAACACCATAACTACACATCTACACATGCACATGAAATATAAACACTTCCATGATAAAGGGTATGGATTAAAGGGACATTTTTTCTAGCATTTGTTTGGAAAAAAAAAGGTAAAAATGAATGATGCAAATTGTCCCAACAAATGTAGATATGGAGGGGTAAAACAAGATGAATGTAGATATGGAGGGGTAAAAAAAGAAGAAATTGGTACTCAATGCTATAGCCCAGGTAGTTATTTGGAGTGTATGGAGGATGCGAAACGAAGTTCTTTTCGGCCAGGCATCTCCGAGCGTCTCTAAGGTCGTTGAAGAAGTCAAATCGATGACTTTTCTCTGGATTAAGAATCGATCGGGATCTTCTAATTGGTCATGGAATGATTGGCGAAGCTTTAGTGTTAACATGTAATGTTTTTCTTTTAATTCTCCTGTTTTGGCTGGTTCGATTTGGGTGTAATGATTGTAAATTTGGCGTCTAGCGTCTTGCTAGTTTTGATTAATAAAATTTTGTTGGCCGTTCAAAAAAAAAAAAACAAGATGAATGTGTTCCAGATTCTTGAAACAAGTGGTGAACATGCATGTCCATGATGATGATTTTGATCATCATTATGATGGTGATGATGATGGGCATGATTTATAGGAACTTGCTCACTTTATCATTTTGCATATAAGCTGCTTTTCAGGTTATATTACAACAGAAGAAGTAAATATTGTTTTAAGATTATTATTATTATCTCTTCAAATTAATATGTGACTTATGAAGTTGGTCTCCGTGTCCTATTAAATGTCAAATCTTGTCGGACTTATGATGTATGTTCTCTCCAAACATAGGATATGATTAAAAGCATGGGTTTGTTGGACAAACGTGACGGATGAGGTGATATTTTTTGTTTGGCCATTAAGAGTATGTGGGTTCTTCAACGATTACGGAATGAGAAATTATTAGTTAGGGCCTAGGGGTTATATATCATAACTTTGTTTTCCCTGACTACAACTACAGAACCCGACACATGTTTTGCTAAACGAACTTAGATTTATTAAAAGAAAGTCGACAAACTATGATGAACGGGTTGGCAGACCCGATTAACATCCTCTACTATGTGTCCACCGTGACATACAAATATAGAATGGTGACTTAGGTTTTATGTTTCTGGAAGAAGACTTGGTACATATATCATATGATATATGTTTCTTTTGTTAGTTCAAGTGATGAAAAAGACAAACATGAAACTATCATGTAACAATAGACTATCATTGCCATTTATGCTTTTTTCAATCGTAAAAATTACTCAAATTTCACTTTTACTCATTTATAAAAATCACCACCAATGGGTAAAACGATAAAACACAGTGAGAGTTATCTTACCTGGATTTGAATATCGTTTTTTTTCTTAGCCTTAAAACACATGCAGCTTTGAAATACAAAAGTTACCAAACATACAATAATCGAGATATATAACGGTGGAAGGGGTGCTCCCCAAATGGGGAGTGATAAATTTTTTTTAACCAATAATATCATGTCATGTCAACTTTTCCATTCACTTCCTAATTTGCACTTAAACACTCGGGGTGCTCAAACACATAAAGAGTGGTAAACATATTTAAAAATAAATTGTAATTGGTTGAAAAAATAGTGGAACCCACCATTAACCCTCTCTCTCTCCCTCCACTATCTATTCTCTTCTCTTTTCGCTGAGTATTCACCGTTTGGGGGAGTGTCACCGAACACCGATTTGGGGGTGGCGGCCCAATGCCGCTCGGTAAAATGGGGTTACCAAAGGGGTCTCCGAAGGTGTCCCTTCCACCCTAAGTATTTCACTTATATGTCTCACTCAGGTTTACCTATGTAAAATTTCATTAGTATAAATATAAGAGTTAAATGCTTGGTTGGTCCCTGTGATTTTCAAAAATTGCAGACTTGGTCCTAGTGGTTTACTAATTACACGCGTGGTCCCAAAACTTGTTAAAAATGCACTCGGTTGGTCCCCAGCCCTAACATCAGTTAAATTTCTCAGTTAAGTACATGTTAAATGACCAAAATATCCTTCCTTATTAACAAACCCACTGCATCTTCATCACTATCATCATCTTCATCACCTACTATAAATTCATTTTATAACCCTAAGGCAGGCAACAGACCAGCCGCACACACACAAACCAGATACCCCACTCTCTCTGATGAGTTTCACCGGCACTGGCCGTATTCCGGCGAGCCGTCGCACACCCCTTTAACTCTGACAAGCACCATCCTCCTCCCTATAACACACCCCTGTTTCCATCTGTCTCTACGACAGTCACGAGCCCGGCTCCGTCCGTATTTCCAGCTGATCGGTCGACGGGTTTCTCCGGTGAGACACCCCCACCCCGTTCATCTTAAATTCACCACACCAACCCTATTCTCCCTCGATTTTTAACGGCTGGCCACCACCATTTGGTGGTGGCGTACGGTGGCGACGGGTCAGAGAGACGGAGAGGGACAGAGAGAGAGAGACTGAAGTGAGAGAAAGAGAAAGACAGACGGAGCTCGGTGATCGACGGCGGGGGATACTCGCTTATGTCTGGTTGTTCGGAGCCAGACACGGGTGTTCATGGATGGTCATAGAGATTCGGACCTGAATCAACGGCGTGGTGGTTCCGTTTGAGTGGCTGCGACGATGGTTGTTTGAGTGGGAGCAGCTGAGGGTGATGCAGATGCAAATGATGATGGTGATGAAGATGATGATGGTGATGAAGATGATGCAGTGGGTTTTGTTAATAAGCAAGGGTATTTTGGTCATTTAACATGGACTTAACTGAGAAATTTAACTGATGTTAGGGCTGGGGACCAACCGAGTGCATTTTTGACAAGTTTTGGGACCACGCGTGTAATTAGTAAACCAATAGGACGAAGTCTGCAATTTTTGAAAACCACAGGGGACCAACCAAGCATTTAACTCTAAATATAATGAGATTTAAGTAATTTTTAACATGAGTTAAATGCCATTTTAATCCCTGTGGTTTGGGCTATTTTGCCAGCTTAGTTCAAAGGTTTCATTTTTTGCCTGCGGGTCCAAAAAGGTTTAACCATTGCCATTTTAGTCCACTGGGTTAACTTCATCCATTATTTCTGTTAACGGGAAAGACAATTCGGTCATTTTATATGACCGAATTGCCCTTTTAGTTAATTAAATTATATTTAAAATGACCGAACTACCCTTCTCGTTAATAGAAAAATGGATAAAATTAACTTAGTGGACTAATATGACAACGGTGAAACCTTTTTGGACCTACAAGTGATAAATGAAACCTTTGGACTAAACTAGCAAAATGGCCCGAACTACAGGGACTAAAATTGCATTTAACTCTTTTAACATTTAAAAAGTTTGTGTTTCATTAATTAAGCAATCATAAAACTTAATTAGTATTTTGTGATTTTTGCTAGAAAGAAACAACATTCA
The DNA here is from genome assembly GCF_002127325.2 of Helianthus annuus. Classification (NCBI taxonomy): domain Eukaryota; kingdom Viridiplantae; phylum Streptophyta; class Magnoliopsida; order Asterales; family Asteraceae; genus Helianthus; species Helianthus annuus. The sequence goes on along the minus strand of NC_035441.2, from coordinate 137,716,384 downwards.
ATCTACTTTACTATTAAGGAGGAAGCTGCCACATTTTTTTTTTGCTAAGAAACAACATTCAAACAACCTTACCATTAAGGAAAGAACTACCATAATTTTTACACTACACCAAACAATTTAAGTAGTTCATCTCATTAAATATGAGACATGTTTTTACAAAAGATGCAAAAATAAAGTTTATGTAATGTTCAAAACGAATTAGATAAAATAATAACATATTATAAACAAAAAGATTTTTTTGCCATATGTACTTTCCTTTAGGAGAATAAAGAAAACATACTTTATAAACACTTAATTTTGACCTAGAACATTTACACAAAGTAAGTTCCCCTATGTGAGTAAAAGTGAAATATACGTCCTTCACTATAAGACTACACGGTGTTGGGACGTGGGTGGGGGCGTGGACTCCCATGAGGGCAGTGGGGCACCGCCCCCCATAGAACGGGTTCGTGAATCGCGTGGCCCATGCCATTGCTACCACATAGTTGAAAAGTAAAGTTCGTGGGGTTAGGAGAGGATTATCACCACATCTCATAGGATACTTATGGAGATTGGTGATGGAGGAGATGGTGATGTAGAGGATGGTCATAAGGTTGAGGTCCATCACCACACAAAGGTTACGCGATGTGAGGGACGTGGGACTGCCACGAGGGTAGTCGAGGATCATGGGCACTAACCCTCACGAAGCATGTTCGTGAATCGCGTGGCTCGGACCACGTCTGCCACGGAGTTGAAAAGTGAAGTTCGTGGGGTTGGGAGAGGATCATTAGCACACCCCATAGGATGGTGATAGAGAAGATGATGTGGAGGATGGTCATGAGGTGGAGGTGCATCACCACACCCAACAATCTAGACGTTTTATAAATCTTATCAATTATTTAATCAGATCACATTGCTAGTTCAATAACTACACTAGCTGAACCGAACTAAAAAATGATACGTATATGTGTATCGGGATCCTAGGTTCAAATCTTAAAGTCTACAAAGAAATATTTCGACAAACGAAAATTTCTCAAAATATCACCGAAAAAGTTCAATGGTTTAACCATCATTATTTAAAAAAAACGACTAGTTCAACTAGCATGGTACACCATTTGCACACCGAATCGATTAGGTCGAATGCCCGGTCCAGTCCAACTTTAACAACACTACACACAACACGGTTGTAATAATTAAGCATTAAATTATGTGGTATTGGTGGGTTGGGATTTGAATTGTTCAACCCGAATACGACTCATATATTTATTTGTGTTAGAACATCAACACTAACTCGAACACATTTAAGAATAACGTAACCCAAACACAAACCTAACCAATTTATCTAAACATGTAAAAAGTGTTGACATGTAGCAATCATTGTAAACATGTTAATCAGATTTATAAGTTATGAAAAATGGGTTAAACGGGTCATAAACAAGTTGACGGGCTGACAAGTTTAATTAAAGAGGTTAAACATGTTAAATATATGCAGAGTTTCACTACTAGAAGTGATCGGTGATCCATTAGTACATCAGACCGTCGCTAACCCCTTAATCATACTCCATCACTAATCCGTCAGAAGCTATCAGTTTGGACGACTTTACAAAAAATGTCGATGATCCGTTGGTACATCAAACCGCTGGTAATCCCCACTAAAATCCATTAATCTGTCGCAAATGATATTACCCGTTAACAAAACTCCAATGTGTGATTACTGATAGATTTTTGTTGGTAACCACGTTCACCAATGGACACGGTAGTCGTGTGAGTCTTATTTTTAGTAGTGTTTGTGTCTTATCTAAAATAATTCGTATGCATTTTCTTAATAATAAACATGTGTAAATTAGTAAGTAGTAACACAATATTTTTAGTAAATCTACTAGCAATTTTTTAGTAAATCTACCTCAAGTCCATTTAAAAGAAAAAATAGAAAATAAACTAAGAAAAAGTAATCACACGCATTATGGGGTAATTATGAATCAGGATCCCATGCTTTGCCCCCTAACATCCTTGAGTTTTAAAGATAAAAAGCCAAGTTTACTTTTTAATAATATTTTTTGATCAAGATAAATGTTTAATTTTCTATCCTTAATCTTTCGAATTTCATATTATATTTAATAAAAATGGGAGGCGTTATGATGATCAATTCCACCATGAAAGACAAAAGGAAGTTTTTGACGTATAATTAGTTATTTCATTGGATGCCAAAAGTAGCTTAACACATCATTTTTCCATCTTATCCCCAAAAGGATATATGTATATGTCAAACACAATGGCCCTCATTTTCTTCCCTTTGGTTGCTTTTATGATCTTTTCTCTTTCACATGTTCATGCTTATGTTTTATGTAAATGTAACAAAGTTGAGATATTTGTTGGTGTTAATAATAGGGAAAATTTTGAATTAACAACAAATTTGCAAAAGTTGGTTGCTATATAAACTAACATAACTACTTTAAGAGTTGGTTGATACTTAAGGTATTCTTATAAATACCACTACTAGAAAAGTGCATAATTTCCTACGGAAATTTCCTACACAATTATTTTTGTCACAGATTCAAACACATTTGTGACAAATTTCCTACGATTTTTTTTCCAAAATTCTATGTCAAATTTTTGACGCAACAATGACAGAAAATAAAAAAACCCTAATTAATTGACAGTTGCGTCATAGATCTGTTAGAAATAATCTACAAAAGGTTGATGATTAAATCATTTCCTACAAGTTTGCGACAAAATATTTATTCTTTAGTTTAATTAAACATTCCGTCGGAACTGCGTCACAAGTTGCGACACATTTCCGACAACTAAGTCATATTACTTAATTTTATTAAAAATAAATACAAGGATATACACTTCTATATTTATATATAATAGTAAAATTAGTATAATAATTAAAAATATTATATTTCCTACACATTTTTGACAAAATATTTATTTTTTAGCTGATTTAATCGTTCCGTCATAATTGTGTCACAACTTGTGACACATTTCCGACAAACAGTTTATTTTTTAGTTGATTTAATCGTTCCGTCAGAATTGTGTCACAACCTGTGACACATTTCCGAGAAAAAGTTATTTTTCATTAGATTTGTCACAAAGGCGTGGGGAACAATCGTGTAATAACAAGGATATACACCAATATATTTATAAATAATACTAAATTTAGTTTATTAATAATAAAATAATTATATTTCCTACACATTTTGTCACACCCCCAAAATACCGCCTAGGGAATGTCCCTGTTAGGCGTGTGACGTACCAATAACGAGCCACTAATTACATTGAACGCGTACAAGTTTCAAAATAAAATCCTCAATTAATAATGTAAAATACCATCAACGAGTTCAAATGAAAATCAACATGTTCAGCGGAAGCAAATAGTAAACCAATGTTAAACTGTTTCAAAAACCTATGTATGATGTTAATAGTTCAATCACATGAATCCCTCCAGTCGACCCATGACCATGCAGCTACTCCAGACGGCAAGTTCCAATCCAAGACATCTAACGACCTACAAGCATGCAGACAAGTGTGTCAGACGACGCTGGTGAGTTCAAAGTTTTGTTAACGCGTTCAGTCACCAGGTATGTGTATAAAACAGTTCGACAGTTCAATAGTTCAATAATTTGATTTGATGTTGTTATTAACTCGATTACCGTATGTGGCGACTAGATGTGAATGCCCAACCCCAATGCCTCCATTTAGGCATTGGTCATGAGGTCAAGGTATCAAACAACCTTGAATAGATGTAAGGGGTCTTATATGTACACGATGAGAATGCCCAACCCCAATGCCTCTAACTAGGCATTGGTCATGAAGTCCAGGTAATTAGTTCACGCCCGTCCTTTCGGCCCGGTGTGAGGGTGCCAAACCTAATAGCGCTATCAACTAAATACCTCGTTGCTTCTTCAGCAACACGGTAGATGTACGGGGTCTTACATGATTTATACTGTGTTCAATAACCAACATACCAATTAAACAGTTTACCCAGTATTCCCTTCAGAAACGTTTACCAGATGTCCCAAACCACCGGGACGCATGCTTAGAAAAGTGCAGTGAACTCACCTGTGGTTTGCTCGATATGTTTAAGTTATGTATTCACAGTGGATCAATCAACCCTAATATCAGTTCCAGTAATAGTCAGTTTTTATGGCACTCAACCATACATTTCGCATACGCATTTCATATAAACTCACACATAAAGCCACACAATCCATACAAGAAATCACGCATCACACAAGTTACGACATTCACGGAACATTCAATTACATCTGTACTCATCTAATTTCATTACGTGCACAAGTATTAGGTCACACTTAGAAAGCTATACATATATCCATCGATTTATAACAACCACCTTTACTAACCAATGCAATGTATCCACTCACCCTTATATATCAACATATAGCATTATGTGACCCGGGTGCTACCCCGGGTCTACGGCCCAATAATCATATGGCTTTAAACACAAAATCGCCCATTAAAGAATGTGACCAGAACTCGTTCGTGTGGCCAGTTTAATAGACTTGTTTATGCGGTCCAACTAATAACCAAGTTCCCAATTAACAACTTATTGGTGAGTGTGTGTGGTTCAGCTAGCAAATATGGTCCATCATCACAAACAGCCCAAACAATATCTTGTTCGATGTTGTTACCCAGCCCATAAGCTAAATCCTTGAAACCCATTCCAAGTTGTTAAGCATTTACAATTTCATGCGATTCCAATCTATATACACATTACCAGTTAATAAATCCATTAAGTGGGTGTTTAATTTATTCGTGATTGTGGCCCATCCCTATTTCATAGTTTTAATCATGAATTGCTTCTGACATCCTAATCATTGTTCCCACTAATCAACAAACATGCAACCTTATCATCATGCTTGAAATCTGTGTAGCCGAACACTATCATTAACCATATCAGATCCATATAGTGATATTCTATCCATTAAGAAAGTGTAGAATTCAATTAACCCTTTTTGTTCCTTAATCTTTATTCCCCACAACTATTATTCTATTTGGTTACAAAGTTAACAACATCCAACTTGTTGCGAGACCAACTGAACAACAAAACTTCACACTCTATTAAACAGTTCATCGAATAGTATCTGATTATCAATATCGATCCTGATTAAAGGTTCACCTAGGACACTTATCACATTCCAACACGTATGAACTCTAGATCAGTAAACATATCTTGATCAATAATTAACGTATATCCGCTAACATCCAGATTAATAACCCAATTGGATGAAACATCATAAATATCATTCAACATTAACCATACAAGTAGATCTCAACAACACATCAGTAATCATGCAAATCAATCACACGTAAACAAGAATAGCCAAACAATAACAAATTCGCCATATTGTAAATATACTAACCAATTACTGGATGTTGCTAGACCCGAGACCAGTTTCCAGGAAAGTATAAACTTCGATGAACGAAAGAGGGTGTTTAGGGCTTTTGAAGATGTGAATATTAACTAATGAGAACCACGTACAATTAATTATGTGCGTGCGTATATATATTATCTCAAGAGTGGCCGGCCCAAATTCCATGTTTTTATTTGGGCTTTGTTTAACCATACATGGTTACCATAATCATAAGTGTGTGTGTGCGCTTGGGTTTGGTTTCGAGTGGTGTGGGCCGAGGAAAGGAAACGAAACGAAACGAAACGAAACGTGAGAGAGGTGTGGCCTCCGGCCCAAGCGGGTGTGTGCTAACTGAGCGAGTTTGCAGCCCCAAAGAATCAAGTAACTCACGGCCCAATAGATTAGTTCTCTAAATTAGCTAAATGACACGTGGAAGTGTTTAATGGTTTCTTGTAAACATACACACATAAACATTTAATAGTGCACGAGATAGGTAAATAAACACAGAGACACACGCTAAAGGTTTGTGGAATTTCAAGTAGTGCTAACCCTAGTTATTCGGGTCGTCACACATTTCCTACACATTTAATTAAATATTATTAAATCTAGTTAGTGTATAAAAGGAATTAAGTTTCATATTCTAACAGCTCCTAGTAGGAGGATAAACTGGTTAAGGCGTTGCTGTTCTAAACGATAGGTCAGGAGTTCGATCCTTGCAAAGGGCCGGTTCTATACGATAGGTCAGGAGTCAAAAAAATAGTAAATTTTTATTTTTAATTTCCCTATATCTGTCGGAAATTTGTCACAAAATATACTGAGTTTTGTAGGAAATTTGTAACAACTGTTTTTATTTTTTTGTCGGAAATTTGTCACGAATAATGCTTTTGTCAGAAATTTGTAACGACTATTTTTATATTTCTGTCGGAAATTTGTCACGAATAATGTTGTTGTCGGAAATTTGTAACAACTATTTTTATTTTTCTGTCGGAAATTTGTCACGAATAATGCTGAATGAAATTTTTTAATTTTTTTTTGTCGGAAATGTGTAGCTAAAAAAATTCCGAAAATATAATAATAAATATTTATCATAAATAATATATTAAAAATAACTATGAATTGTTGTAGGAGATCTGTAGCAGTTTGTGACACGGCGATTTTGTAGGAAATGGGTAGGAAGTTTCGTAGGAAATGCGTTGGAAACAGGTTTCCTACGAGGCATTTTCCTACATCATGTATTTGTCACAAATGTGTGGGAAAGTCTGTTTTGTAAAGCATTTCCTACGAAAACTGGTGTTAGAAGTTTCAGATTTTCTAGTAGTGTACTGAAAGATGTTAGTTTCAAACTTTAAAAGGTTATAGTGTTTAATCGTTTTTATGTTTGTAGTTGCACTTAATATGGTTTGTATAGAGTATAGACTCATAATATATGTTGCCCGATATACCTTGGACGTCCCACATTGGCTAAAACACCCTCTTCAAACAGTCTCTTACCCTTTATAAACACATAAAGTTAACTTTCTTGAACCTATATTCCTACAATCCGTTAACTTGGTGTGAAAGGTTCAATCGATATTGACGTACCTGATTGTTCAGATAATAAATATAAATAAAAAATAGGCCTTAAGCAAATTGTTGTTGGTCAATCCCCATAAAAAGAATCATAAAAATTTAAAATAGGCCAATCCTGTAGGGAGTAAGTTCAATGACTTCTAACTCAAGGGAGCGCCTGTATTAAGTGTTAACATATGATAGTTTCTTTCTTTAATAAATCTAGAATAGTAACAAGTTCTTAGCGTTGATAAATGAACTGCAGATGACTTTTACAAGGCCGTTTCATAGGGCCGTTCTAATGTTTTTGAAGGCCTTAAACGTAATACAAAGTTGTGGCCCTTTGAATTTGTATAATTTCACAAAAAAAAGCTATGCAAACAACTAAAAATACAAATTAAAAACCCTTCTTCTTTACCCGGCTTGAAACCAACAAAATTATAAAGTAGAGAGTTTACAGTTGACGGAGTTATTAATATTTTTTTTGAAAGTTAGATGTTTTGTAAAAATATAATATATATTTAGATAAAATTTATTTTTCTAGCTTTAATTGATGCAAGTTGGACACCAAATCATATGAAAAAAGATGCTAATGTGAAAAAACAAATTAATTAAACTATGTATTTGCAAGTTTGAGAACTGATCTTTCTAGATTTTGTGTATAAAAATAAGTATAAGGTGTCAAAATAATACTTATGGAACGATTAGGCATTAATTGGAACAATTGGGTTTTGGGCCTCTCTTTAAAAAGTGGTAGCATTAATTGGTGCTTTTATTTAAAAACTGCTTTAATTTTTTTTCACTATTTGGGCCTAATCCACATACTACATATAAAACTTTTTAAAAAATTGGAGTCCATTATTTTATGGTGGCCCTAGGCACGTGCCTAACCTTAGAAGCCAATTGGGCCGGCCCTGCCGTTTCAACGTTTTTTGAAAACCCTAAGCGAACTACGAATTAGAGACCCTTTTGCAAAAATATCTTTTTCAACATAGTGATTGTAATCAGTAATACATATGATTTCGGATTTCAGAATGATAAATTTCTTGAATATCATATATAATATACAAAGATTAATAAAAAGTTTAGCCGTTCGAGTTATTTCACCTTAGTAATTAGCCTTAATTTCGCCCATAAATTCTCCTCTAATCCCAACAGACTTGACAAGATGAGTGATTACCGTTAGTGATAGCCGATACTGGTGAGGGCTTTGGTGGGGGGCTGGTGGGGGCTGCGGTGGTGGTTGGTAATGGGCAGCAGGTTGGGGGTGTAGTGTAGAGAGAGAGAGAGAGATAGAGAGAGAGGAAGAGGTGGTGGTGGAGGAAGGTGGTTGTGGTGGTGGTATCGAGAGATGTAGAGAGAGAAAAAGTGTTTGGTTGTTTAGAGAGAGAAAGAGATGAGTTGATTTATATTTTTTTCTATAAAATGTTTTTTAAACATTATGGTAGAAAGACAATTTCACTATCATGTGACGTGCACATGATCTGATTTAATAAAATATCTAACTAGGTTAAGGCTTAAGGACATAACGTGCATGGTTTTGAAACAATAAGTACAAAACTCGTCAATTTTAAACACAAAGGACACCGTCTGAAATTAGGTATAAAGATAAAAGCCAAAACTTGCAATTCACTCTATACAATATAAGTTACTAAAAATTGAAGGCACTTGATTTTTGGTGGCTCTATGCCCTTGCCTAGGTTGGAAAGCCTTAGGATGCCCTGACTTTCGGTATATAATTTTACAAATAACTAGTTATAAAAACTGTCGCCGCGTTGCGGCGAACTTATTTTGTTATTTAGTATGTGTTTATATGTGTTTGAAATCAATACAAGCGTGTTACACACGGAACCGCTGACAAGAATAAAAAGATAATGTAGAAAAAACACTAAAAAATAACCGAAAGAAAATCAACTAAAAAGTTGTATGGTAATGATGTTGTTCGATAGAAACCCGTAGTCAGAGATGAGCAAACAGTAATGGGTACCGGTACCGAATTTCCTGAATCGAAAGATCCTAAGTACCAGTTCGGTATTGACGTTTGGCGTTCCTGGTACCGGTTCGCTACCGGTTTTTACATTCATACACCGATACCGTAACCGGGGTATCAGTTGGCACCGAGCTCATCCCTACCCCTGAAACTAAAAAAAGGTGTACGATACCGTTGTTTTTCGTACGGTACCCGTGATCAGGGATGAGCAAATGGTACTGGGTAGCAGTACCAAATTTCTCGAACTAAAGACTATCAAACTCAATCCGGTACCGACTTTTAGTGTTGAACGGTATTTTCGATACAAGTACTGGTTGACACCAAACTTATCAAACTTAAAAAATAAACAAAATAACAATTATTATAATATTTTATTATAATATAATATATAGAAAATTACTGTTCAAAACAATTATGATAATTTTCCGGAATTAAGGTTTCTATTTCTATAAATAAATGGTTATTTATTTTTAGTGATTTAATTTTCAGAATTCAAATTTTAAATTATAAATTTTAAATTTTGAGGTTTCTATTTTAAATTTTAAATTTAAAATTTTGAGCAATTTTAAATTTCGTTAGTGATTTATTTTTAGTATGATAATTATCCAGAATTAAGGTTTGTATTTCTATTTTCGGAATTCAAATTTTAAATTTAAAATTTTCAGCAATTTTAAATTTCGTTAGTAATTTATTTTTGAAACCTCAAATTTAAATTTTAGTGATTTATTTTTAGTATGATAATTTTCCGGAATTAAGGTTTCTATTTCTATTTCCAGAATTCAAATTTTAAATTTAAAATTTTGAGCAATTTTAAATTTTGTTAGTGATTTATTTTTAGTATGATAATTTTCCGGAATTAAGGTTTCTATTTCTATAAATAAATGGTGTTACGTTTATGGAAACCTCAAATTTAAAATTGTAAGGATTCTATTTCTATTTCCGGAATTCAAATTTTAAATTTAAAATTTTGAGCAATTTTAAATTTACTTAGTGATTTATTTTTAGTATGATAATTTTCCGTAATTAAGGTTTCTATTTCTATTTTCGGAATTCAAATTTTAAATTTTAAATTTTGAGTAGTTTTAAATTTCGTTAGTGATTTATTTTTGAAACCTAAAATTTAAATTTTAGTGATTTATTTTTAGTATGATAATTTTCCGGAATTAAGGTTTCTATTTCTATTTCCGGAATTCAAATTTTAAATTTAAAATTTTGAGCAATTTTAAATTTCGTTAATGATTTATTTTTTGAAACCTAAAATTTAAATTTTAGTGATTTATTTTTAGTATGATAATTTTCCGGAATTAAGGTTTCTATTTCTATTTCCGGAATTCAAATTTTAAATTTAAAATTTTGAGCAATTTTAAATTTCGTTAGTGATTTATTTTTAGTATGAGAACTTTCCGGAATTAAGGTTTCTATTTCTATAAATAAATGGTGTTACGTTTTCTGAAACCTTTTTTTGTTTGTTTCGGTTTTATATGTTTTCTCGCTATTATGAGTTTATTTCTATAAATAATTTATCGTTTTTACGTGTTTAAAACCGTTCACATTTAATTTGCAGGTATGGATCTGAGTAACAATAGTCCTTCATTTTTAAAGCTGATTGAGGACGATGATCTTATTTTTTTGTGTGTTTATTGGTTTTATGATTACTAAACATATTGTATTTAGACTTATGTATTTAATTATTTATTTATTTTTTTTTGTTTTCACTGATAGGAAATACCTAATGAATTTGTTTCATTAATGTGGGGAGAACAACCACCTTACAAGGAATCTAACTATGATTCATTGTTTACAAGGAATTTGCTTTATTTAATTTTTTATTTATTTTTTTCGGTATAATTTTAGGTTTCATTGTTTATGCTGATGTGTATAATTTTGTAAAATATATATATATATATATATATATATATATATATATATATTTTGCAAATCTAACTATGATATTTTTTAAAATTGAATATTTGGGTTGTTTCTAATAAATTTTGTACTGTTTTAATATGTATTAATTACAATCTATCAAAGATTTCTTTATTTCCTTAAATTTTAGTATTATATGGTTTTCCTAAATTAAGGTATCTCTTTCTATAAATAAATGGTGGAACAATTTTGCTTGGCAAGGTTAAACTTTCCTAATAAATTTGCATAATTTACGGGATTGGATGTTAGTGATTTAATTTTCAGAATTAAAATTTTAAATTTTAAATTTTAAAGTCAATCATTATTTTAAATTTAAATTTTGAAGTCAATCATTATTGTAAATCTTCCATTTTTTGTTGTTCAAGATGTTTAATTCGGTTAGAATTAAAAGGGCTTGGAAATAAAAGGTTTGGAGTTTAGGTTTTCAGTTTAGATCTACGTTAATTAAAAGATTCTACCTTTTTTTTTGCAATAGGTGTTTTGCTTTCTTTAAAGTAAATCCTTCAATTGAGGTATCACTTGGATATAAATCCTTCATCTATTTTTTATCTTTCTTGAAAGCAAATAGGATGTTGTAACTGGACTTTTGTTTGTTTCTTTTGTATGAGTAAGGTATTTTTTTATTTGTTTATTATTTGTTTATTCTTTTTTGCAAGTGAACACGAAACTAAATCCAAACATGTATTTTTTGGTTGATGTTTTATGTTGTAGCTGATGTGGGTGGGGCAAGGTTCCGTGGCTTGGTTGTAACTCCGTCATTCCACCGCGTCAAGAGGTAGTCATTTTTACGCGGTCACGGATTTGCAAATGAGTGGGATTTGCCATCTCCGGCGTTAGTTGCAGATCTGTCACACACGTACATACACTGCGTTTCTCTCTGTTATTTTGATCTTAATCGCCGCCTCCCTGTTATTTTGCTCTTAATTGCAAAGGTATGTTTAGAACCATTAAACCTTTTCTGTTACTTTGGATATTTAGATTTTTGATGTGGGCGTGAATGTGTACATTATGTAGGTAGCTCTAATCGATGAGCAACAGGCCAAAATAATCTTTGCAAGTCTCCTTTTCCTCAACAGATTTAGCATATTATAGATTTGCTTATGTTCTATCAATGGTTAGGCTAAAAAAATAAGAGTTGCTAATTTCTACACATTTAGCGCATCAATTTATGTTTTATTTTATGGTTCCAATGTAGAAAATTAGCTAGAAATAATGGGTCAACAGTTGCTTAATGTGTATTCATATGCTTTTAGTGCACTTAATTATCTTATTTTAACAAAATAAAATTTAGGGGTAAGTGATGTTAGTTAATTACAAAATTAGGGCTCTTACCTTTGTGAGGTACCTTACTTTTTTGCTTAGTTATTTTGGATACATGTTCAGTATATAGTAGAAACTGTGGCATCATGAATAGTGACTTTATTACATTTTTTTTTCATTGTTGTCCTACTTACATACAATTTCAGTTGTATTTTCTTTGCTGAAATAGTAATCAAGGTGTTAGTGCAATTAGATGTTGAACTGTTGGAGCCACTTCTAATCCTCTGCGTTTTTATTTCAAGATGTTTGTTAATACATTTTTTTGTTGTTCAAGATGTTTCATATGGACACATATCACACAGTCAAATGCATGAAGATAAGAACTGCATTTTTAGGTTTGCTGATGAAACACGGTCACGGAATTGAAGCAACTTAGTTTGGACTATTAACAACTTATCATTTGTTTATGGCTGCTTTCCAGGTTTGATTCACTTGCTTTACATGTTTGAGTTGTTGCTATTTTGATATGGTTGTATGCGTGTGGCGGATATTTCGGATTTCAACATTTTGTGACTTATATGCCTATTATAAATAACTTATTCGTAATCTGTGATTTATTTTCTTTTTCACTGGTATCACGGAATTCGGATTCTTGAAATCATGCATTTTTTGAGGAATTTAAGCTATTTAGTTGATTTATGTTTGCGTTTTTTGTGAGAGAAGTCAAATGATTTTGTTACTTTTCTTCATTTTATAGTGCGGTTTTGTGATAGGACTACAACTTGCCCCTTTCATTAATCTTAGTGTTAGTGTATAAGTAAATGATTCCAAACTGCTTGAAATTTCCACAGGTCCCAAATTGTCACTCATAAGAAAATTATTCGTATAAATAGCTTTTGCCCTCGATATAAATTGTTTTGTGTTTTCTATCTTAATTTGTGTTTCTATTGTAGTATACGACGTCGTTGACATTTTCGGGATCTTACAAGGACCGAGGAAGTGGAGGAGGTAGGGGTTCAGGTACTACAAGTTATAGGGGGTCTACGGTGAGGCCAAGTTTAGACACGAACAATCATATAAAGTTTTTCTACGGTTTGGATTCGCTGAAACTCGAGCTTAATCGATTGGAAATTGAAGTCACAGGTGATTAATACAAAATGATTTTTTGGATTAATTGAATCTTTTTTTTTGTTTTTGAATGTTGATATTGTTTGTTCTTCTGCAGATTATGATCGAGAACCGAGTGAATCACAATCTTAGATAGATCTTAAATTAAATGTCTACATAAGAAAAAAATGATTGAAAACTATAACTTTAATGTCATTGTGGGTTAACTGCTCATTGTTCACGTGTTGAATACATTATTTGATTTATATACTTCATATTATAGATAGAATGGATTATATAGAATTTAGATTGTTAATTTATATAGTCACCAACTATCTTAACTCCACCAACAGATTCTCATGTATTTTCCATTGAGTAATTTATATTAATGTTTCACGGATTATTTTTTTAACGAACTGAGCCATCTGGGTTGGATTTATAGTTTACATTTTTCCATGTTTATATATTAGTGTTAGTTGGTTTTCTTTTTTGTTGTAGCTGATGTAGGTGTCATTGTATCATAATATAAGAATCCAAACATGTATTTTTTTGGTTGATTTTTTGTTGTTGTAGCTGATGTGGTGGGGCAAGGTTGGGAATAGGTATGAGTCGGGTCAAAATAGTTTGATTTAGAGTGTAGAGTGACAGTGAGGTATTGTCTATACGTATATATAAATTTTTAAAAAATAATCCGTTATACTAAAAAAATATACATGATTAATATACATTCTTGCTTTTGTATGTTTTTATGGCTCTTTATAACAAGAAAAAGTTTAAGAAACTGAATTAAAAATTTATGATGGAAAAAAATGGAAAGATGATACTTTAGATGTTAAAAGTGTTATTTTTATACTTTTATTTGTTGTAAATTAAATTTTCCATACCCGGAAAATTTCCGGGTTATAACCTAGTATAATATATAGAAAATTACTGTTCAAATCGTTCCTTTATTAATATATAGGGTAATTAGAACATTTTTTGGAATGTCCTAAAGAGTCATTATCAATATTCAACTCTTTTCTATTATAAATCCCGTACAAACGTGGTGGGTTACGTCAAAGAGGAATGCGGGTCGATCAAGATTCAAGGCATAACGTTATTTTACCTATTCAATTACTATGATCTTTAATATAATAATCAGATTCTCAGCACTTAGTTTGAAATATTTTAAATTCATCCTTCAATAACATTACCTAAAATTATCAAGTTTTGAAATCTCGTTTCCTCTGGTCTTCGCAACTTTAAACAATAATCATTGGGTTAATCTGCAATTAAAAATTCTCATGCTTCCGTTCAAAAGATAAAATGGTGTTATGGTTGTCCAAATAAAAGGATACATGAAGTGGTGGGTACCAATTTAACATCATTAGGGTACGTTTTTTTTTATCTTCTATTGAAAATGATGTTATTTGCTACCCACTAATTATTGCAAAAGTGCTTTTATGTTTTTATTTGAATATTGAAACGAAACCCTACCACATTACATCTTATTTCGGTATTTCCATTTAAAAATGCAAACTTTTCTCTTTGTCAAAAAGAAGAAAGATACAATACGCTTTCGGCATTTAAATGTTTACCCCTGTTGTATCGGTAGTTAGATAACCAATATCACACACAACGAACAAGCTACAGTTACTTGGTTTTCATTTTACATCCAAAACAAATTCGATAATTTATAAGTATTATGCTAGCTCTTGCAATAATTTATAAGTCGCACACCAGATATTTTCATATGTCAAAAGAGCTTAAATTCTTTGTGTTTAAAGTTAACAAATTAACTGTTAGACTATGACGTGAAGGGGAAGCCACATCACCTCTTTCACGCCCTAAATACTACTACACTTTAATGAAAGGGAGCGACAAAAGGAGTTGTGTTAGCCTACTAACGGGTGTGGGAGATAAGGGGTGGGGCCATTTGCAAACCCACCAGTCACATTTTCTTATTTTTTATTTTATTTTATTTAATTTTAAGTTAAAACCACTATATCTGTGTAAAAGATTGGTTTAGTTAAAGCCTTACTGCCTACCTGGCAACGGCGTAGTTGAAACCATACAAACAGCCTTACAAAGTATAAACATTGCCTTCTATCTGTTTCAAGTTTTAAATAACTTCAAACCATATTCTAATACTCTAATCCTTTCATCCAGTTCGACTAATAGTTTTATATGTTCCAAAGAGACATTATCACACCGTAAAAATCCACATGCAGAGTTTTACTGTGAGGCGTGCGACTGACCAGGATCAAGCCACTAATTATGTTGAACAAGTATTAAAGTTGTTAAAAATCATCACAATCAACACGATTAGTGATTAAGATCTAAATGTCCAAAACGTAGTTTAAATCAACAGCGGAAGCTAAACGTAAAATCCAGACATAAGTTAAAAACCGCAGTGTTTAATAAAATTTAAAGCCAATAGTTTAATGCCAACCACGACACTCCAAATGCTACAAGCTCTCATGCTATACCTAATGCCCTGCAAAACATGCTAAAGTGTATCAACAGAGGTTGGCGAGTTTATTAAAAACATGTCATGGGTAGCTAACCCACAGTTAAGCCACTAAACTGTGTAGTACCGAATACTTGACTGAAGTAAGTTGTTGTGCCCCATATCAATGTCTATCGTCATTGATATAATAGTCTAGGTCAAAAGTTCACGCTCGGCTCCCAGCACGATGTGAGGTTTGTCGAACCTAATATCATTATTAACTAGTACCCCGTTTGCCAAACCCGGCAACTAATCGGTATAATGCGTAGGGACTTTTCAAATAGAGTTTCGTTTAGTCCGCTAAAAACATGAAATATAAACTACGATATTTATTAGGCAATATTCTAATCCAGGAATATAGAGTAGTCCCAAATACAGGGATAGTGTAGTTCCCAAACCCGGGAATGCATGCTTTTAATAAAAGTGTGAACTCATCTTTGTATTGCTCGGTAAGATTAAGTGTAAGCGAGCTAGGATGGTCAACCACGCCCTAGTATGGTTACCATGGATTATTAGTGGTTGTTTATGCAATTCACGTAAGTCCTATACGTATCTAGCAATTAGCACGCGAACAAGTTGTCACATAATATTTTATCGTGTGGTTTCGTACACATGTTCACAATATAACCTACGACAATGTATATGATATTTATAAAATCACCAAACAAGTGCGGATACTAAGAATAGCAAGCTCGACTCTTATAAGTTTATAATCACGCACAGCAAATTCATTGAAAAAAGGTTGTTTTAGAAAGCTCGTTTATCATACTTACAGAGTTGCAAAAATTGTGATCTTTTTTATGTGACGTACTTCTTGGTGTGGTCGGCCTTGTGTATAATTTTTAAGGCGTGATTGACCATCCACGTTTGTAAATAAAAAATAACAAACTTAGGTAGATAATGTCATAAAGAGTTAAATGTGCTGACAGTTTCATCAACTTGAATATGAAAAACTAATTATTAAAGCTCAAAAAGGTTACATCAAAGAAAATTATTAATATTAAACACTAAAAAAAACAACTTAACTATGCATATATGTGTTGTAATATTAGCTTTGGGAGTTTTTCAAAATAAAATGGAAAATTTCATTTTTAACCCTAAAGTTTTAATGTTTGACAATTTAAGTATAAACTTCTAATCTTTGTTTCTTTTTTAACCCTAAAGTTTTAATCTTTGACAATTTACCCTAAAGTTTTATTCTTTAAACACTATAAAAAAGCAACTTAACTATGCATATATGTGTTGTAATATTAGCTTTGGGTGTGACAACCCGTAACTTCGAGGTATAAATCGTTCGTTTCGATTTTACAAACAAATATATACTTATCTATTTTCTACGAATTAAACTTATACTCATTTAGTTTATAGTGTACAAATGCGTAGTCAGAACCAAGTCCATTTGGTGAGGAACCTACCCGAACCGTTTGAACCATGACATAACCCGCATAACTCGAAACTTATGAGCCCCGAACCTGAGCATGATCATTATACATTATATTATATTCTTACTATTAGTTTGTTTAAAAAGATAAATAAATAAATAATACATAATAGTAATATGGAAATAACATTTTCTATTCTTCTGCTTTCATTTTGCGGCCCAATCGTTATTTCCCAAGCCCAGTTGCCACTAACAAAACCACAACCGCCTCAACATGAATTGAGATATTATGTTACGAACATGCATAAGTATACGTTCACAATTCCATAGAGATTAAACCCTAACCTCCCTCCCAACTTCACGGCAGTCACCTCCCAAACCCTACGGCAGCAAGTAGAACCGCCCCTCTCACCGTCGCAAGTCTTTTTTTCCCTCCCTCGAGATTCTACGGCGAACCAGCCATCACCACCTTCTTCTCCGGCAAGTTCAGCCTCCGCGGAACACCGGTAAGGTCATCTATCTCTCTCTCTCGTTCGTAATGACTTGTCACGGGTTCGTTTATGTGTAGCCTCCTCATGCGATCTATGTGCTTGATGATATGCAGTACCGCGCTCGAGTTTTTATGATATATGAATTTGATTAAGTGTTTAAATTTGTGAATACTCATGTGCCGTCTGTAATGAACCCATTTATATGCGTAGATGTTAGGACTGTTGTTTCACATGAAAGTCGTCGGTAAGGTTGTATGTTTACGAGCATCAGTAGACATGAACGTGTTGACGTGAACGTGAATCTGTATGGAATATGTATACATGACCATGTATGTGAATATATATATAATATATTATATCCGAAAGAAAACGTAGGGAGTATGTATGAATAATAGTTTCAGTTCGACTTCGGCTTACTAATATGAACGCAATTACGAATCGGCATGTTTAGGAGATTTTGTATGTGATGTTATGTGTGATGTGCTCGGTTGCTCGCGGATGGTTAAAGAGCATAGAAAGCTTTAAGGGTTAAATGGTTATAAGTAATCTATACGTGTATGTGTAACTGTTAACTTGTTTAGCATGAATGCAATGTGGTTATGAATCAGGGAGGTAGGAATGTGAGCAATGAGTGTAGGGGGAGGTGCATGTAATCGATGTATGAATGGGTTCAATGAGACCGAGGGTATGAGTGCGAAATCTATGAATTTCATGCACAATTTATATATGTATACTATTATGTAGGACCATGGATGCAAGTGTAATTGTATTTACATATGAAACTGTGTTATGAACAACTGTGAATCAAAACGAATTGAAGGTGTGTTTTAATGGCAGTGTACAACTACATATGCATAGCGTACAACTTGAATGATATGTGAATTGAAATTGTGTATTAAATGATGTTGTCTTTTTCTGTTGATTCAATAGAATGTGAACGTAATAGTATGATGAAGTTATAATAAAATCGCACAACATTGCTGGGCTTTGACCTTAGTTAGGCCGTTTGGGCCGTACACTTGATATGACCCACACACCGGAGCCCAATTGCACACTCAAGCTGGGACAGTAATGTGGGCCTCACAATACACGTTGCACACTTAGATTGGGCTTTGAACTAACGTGAATGTATGTTTGCATGATAGAGGTTGAGGGTTATCAACCTATGCTTGAAACATAGTTAGGTGAACGAAAAGTATGGTATCCAAGACATCTGTTATATAATATTATGATGTATGCTATGGCTTATCGGATATGATCAAATGTTATGACCTGTATGATAATTCGTGTATGCTACTTGTGTAAATTGTTGTACAACTCGCTTTAAGTGGTTAAGAAACTAATTGTCTTTGGTAACCACAGTAGGGTATGGTTGATCAACTGTGAACGTAAATGAGTAACTAATCTAACCGAGCAAACCAAAGGTGAGTTCATTGCTCTTTTCTCAAGCATGGATCCCAGGGAAGGGATAACGGGTAACGTTCCGATGAGGAATGCATGGGTAACGGGATGTTGGTTATTGTACTCAATTTTCTATCATTGTAAGACCACTACATCTACCGGCACGTTGCTTGTAGGGCAACGGGGGTTATTAGTTGATAGCGCTATTAGGTTTGGCACCCTCACGACGTTCAAGGGGAACGGGCGTGAACTAATTACCTTAAAACATGACCAATGCTTTGATAGAGGCATTGGGGTTGGCAATCACATATCATCTGGCCATTCGGTACTCGAGTAATAACAACATCAAAACATCAAAACGTCAAACATCATATCAACAAGCAACATATCATTTTGTAAACTGTTTTACTAACATGATTGGTAACACTACTTGGTAAACAAACACAAACCTTGAACTCACCAGCGTAGTCTGATACACTTGTTTACATGCTTGTAGGTAATTACTGAAGGAACTTGGGAACTTGCTGTCTGGTGCTGCTGGAGTGGTTATGGTCATGATAAACATTTATACCTTTATGCTTCCGCTCAATACTTTGGTTTTGGTTAAACTTGTCAAACGTTATATTTATTTCAACTGGGCATTACGACTTGTGTTTGATATGATTGGTGGCTCTTTGTTGGATCGTTGCACCTCCAATAGGGACATACCCTAGGTGGTAATTTGGGGGTGTGACAGTTTGGTATCAGAGCCACTGGTTATAGAGAACTCGGTTTTAAAAATTGTTTTCATAAAACCAGACTATAACCGAATTGATCCAAACGATGACCATGACACTCAGCTTCAGACTGCAAGGTTCGTTCCTCCTTAGCTTATGCATTATATGCCTAGTAAACGTAACCATATTTTATAGCATGCACGATACGACATGGTAGGCATCATGACACATTGATAGTGTAACCTAACACTTGCATCTAGTAAATTCTAAACTTGTTGGTAGTGCTTATTTTGTGCTGATTGGGGTGGGAGAAACTTCAAACATAAGTTAAGAAGCATCGAGAGGAGCATGCAAACCGCCTTATTATTATGGGTGCACACATAAAAATAACGCGTGGTGCATGCAAATCCCAATGAGGCTTAACGAGTGTAAGAGGGGTTCTTCCCTGTATGTGTATGAACAGGGTAGTTAATCGTTCTCAACGTGATAAACCTGAACACTTTCCTCGTTTTCGACCCCTAAATTAGTTCATTTCCATGAGTGGACGAGGAAACGGACGTGGCAACTATTGATTGAAACCTTGTGTGCTTACTCTTTCTGTCATTTTTCCTTTCTGCGTTAATACCCTCTTTTGGAACGTTGTGAGTGTGCATTCTTTCGTTTAACTTGCGTTACGTCATCAACTCGACAGGCATGTCTACACCGTCCGCATCTTCCGACCAATCCCGGGCGCCAGGGAAGGCACCCGCTGATACTCACTCACCCCCGCGTCAGATAGAGACGCGTGCTGCTTATAGGAAGAGACTCGCACAGGGCGGGGAGTCGTCCTCCCGACCTACGCATGCACTACCAGTTAACTCCCTCAGCGCTCAGGCCGAGTCGGCTGTGAGTAAGGCCCTCCGAGATTATAACCAGATTCTAATAGAACAAAACCAAGTCTTAATGGAGCAAAATCAGAAATTACTAAGAAAGGTTGATACCCAAGGAGGGCGATTGGAAGCTCAAGAGAAGCAGATACAGGAACTTATTAGGAGGACTACTGACTTGAAGGCAGAAGCCCTAAAAGGGCGTGAGGTGCAAGGTCTGATACTGAGAGACGCTCGAGTGGATCATGAAAGGCTTAACTCGCATGCCAAAATGATAGGTATGATGGATTGGAGGGTCCATCAGTTGGAGGAAGCCCGCTTCGCACCTGAACCCGAGCCAGCCCCAGTCCCGGCACCTCCCGAACCAGAGGCAGAAGAGTCTGATGAAGAGCCCGAAGAGGAGGAGGAAGAGCCGGAAGAGGAGGAAGAAGAGCCAGAGGAGGTCTCGGATAATGAAGGAGACAATGATGATGGTAGTGACCTCGGGGATGGTGACGTGGACGACTGACTCGTCTTTCAATCGTTTATCTAGTTATTTTTTTTCCTTTCAGTTGTTTTCGTATAAACAATCATGGTGATTAAAACTTTTGCGAATATTCGATGTAGTGACTTATATGGTTCAATTTGAATGGGTTTCTTATTTTATTGTTTAAAGGATATTTCTTGTACTGAGTCGTCACCTTACCTCTTTTTACCCTTGCACCACAAGAGTCACATCTTTGACTCTACGACAGTTACCTTAATTGTGGTAAACCTCTCGCTGGCCTTTGTACTATCCGGTGCCTATGGGTGGGTGCAATGCCTCTATTGGTTGATGCGACACTCTTGTAAGTTTTGACATGGTCGTTGACATGGACTTGGTTATCTAGGTATCAAGCGGAAAATTCTCTGCAAACAGAAAATCGTGCGTCCCCTCTCCCCAGTGGGGAATCCTTATCAGTTTAAGATCATCATAGTGGTGCCGTTGTTGGCATTGTCACAGTCATGAAAGCCCAGAAGTGTCTACGGAAGGGCTACCCTGCCATACTAACTCTTGTCACCGATTTGCCGCTTTAAGAAAGGAAGATCGAGTGTCTTCCACTTATCCATGAATTTTCTGACATGCCTCCTGAAGAGTGAGCTGGTTTACTTCCACATCGTTAGGCGGAATTTCGGATTGACCTTATGCAATTTCAGATTCCTTATGGGAAACAGAAATCCCTTAGGTTTGCTAGATACTATCACAGCTTCATCATAGGATTTTCGAAGGTTTCGCAACTTCAACCTCCTTAGCATAGCGGGGAGCTGTGAACTCCTGAGAAATAAAATCGGAGAACGTCCTTACAGCTTTTGAAACCCAACCCTACAACACGCGAAGCATCGCTTCTATCCGAGGGTACCGATGATCCAGCGATATACCATGATGATATTACGGAGAGGAACTGCACGACCTACAACCTCCGGTGGAAACCGTGGTCATTGGATTTAAGTGGGAGGCATTACTTGGACAGTACCGAAGGCACCAATTAGACCGATCACAAGGGCCTTCAGTGCACCCTTGTTTCAATAGAGCTAACCATGTGAAGGCATCGCTAGAATGGAACTTCTGAACGAACACGGGATTAGGAGAACTATACCCACGCATCCCTGTAGACGAACCTTATCACTTTCACTTGTCATCGCCGCTAGAAGCGAAGCAGTCACAGTTACACGCGTATGTCGTTTTGCAACACTAACCTTTACCCACCAAACTCTGTTTTGGACAAATGATACACTCGCGCGACCGCAATGTGACGAACCTCCCTGTTGTGCCATGCCGCCATGCACCACTACTGGAAATTACTTCTTGACAACAAATTTGCTGGCCAAATCCTTCGGATGTTTAATGGACCCCTGTTTCGCTCGAATCTTCGTACGAACCTCATTAATTCCCTGTTTCTTTGATGGGCAACCGATATAACAAAACGCTAACCACCATACCATGATTTTCACCGATCACAAGATTAGCCCCCAGGCGTTGTAAGGTATCTATAGATCGAGTTCGTCGGAACTCACTTCAAGCCATTGTTTTAGATCAATTTCGGGACGAAATTCCTTTCAAGTTGGGGATGATGTGACACCCCGCGAAAACGCTTAACAAAACTAGCTTCCTCAGTGACTGTTTGCTAAATTTCGGGACGAAATTTCCTTCAAGTTGGGGATGATGTGACAACCCGTAACTTCGAGGTATAAATCGTTCGTTTCGATTTTACAAACAAATATATACTTATCTATTTTCTACGAATTAAACTTATACTCATTTAGTTTATAGTGTACAAATGCGTAGTCAGAACCAAGTCCATTTGGTGAGGAACCTACCCGAACCGTTTGAACCATGACATAACCCGCATAACTCGAAACTTATGAGCCCCGAACCTGAGCATGATCATTATACATTATATTATATTCTTACTATTAGTTTGTTTAAAAAGATAAATAAATAAATAATACATAATAGTAATATGGAAATAACATTTTCTATTCTTCTGCTTTCATTTTGCGGCCCAATCGTTATTTCCCAAGCCCAGTTGCCACTAACAAAACCACAACCGCCTCAACATGAATTGAGATATTATGTTACGAACATGCATAAGTATACGTTCACAATTCCATAGAGATTAAACCCTAACCTCCCTCCCAACTTCACGGCAGTCACCTCCCAAACCCTACGGCAGCAAGTAGAACCGCCCCTCTCACCGTCGCAAGTCTTTTTTTCCCTCCCTCGAGATTCTACGGCGAACCAGCCATCACCACCTTCTTCTCCGGCAAGTTCAGCCTCCGCGGAACACCGGTAAGGTCATCTATCTCTCTCTCTCGTTCGTAATGACTTGTCACGGGTTCGTTTATGTGTAGCCTCCTCATGCGATCTATGTGCTTGATGATATGCAGTACCGCGCTCGAGTTTTTATGATATATGAATTTGATTAAGTGTTTAAATTTGTGAATACTCATGTGCCGTCTGTAATGAACCCATTTATATGCGTAGATGTTAGGACTGTTGTTTCACATGAAAGTCGTCGGTAAGGTTGTATGTTTACGAGCATCAGTAGACATGAACGTGTTGACGTGAACGTGAATCTGTATGGAATATGTATACATGACCATGTATGTGAATATATATATAATATATTATATCCGAAAGAAAACGTAGGGAGTATGTATGAATAATAGTTTCAGTTCGACTTCGGCTTACTAATATGAACGCAATTACGAATCGGCATGTTTAGGAGATTTTGTATGTGATGTTATGTGTGATGTGCTCGGTTGCTCGCGGATGGTTAAAGAGCATAGAAAGCTTTAAGGGTTAAATGGTTATAAGTAATCTATACGTGTATGTGTAACTGTTAACTTGTTTAGCATGAATGCAATGTGGTTATGAATCAGGGAGGTAGGAATGTGAGCAATGAGTGTAGGGGGAGGTGCATGTAATCGATGTATGAATGGGTTCAATGAGACCGAGGGTATGAGTGCGAAATCTATGAATTTCATGCACAATTTATATATGTATACTATTATGTAGGACCATGGATGCAAGTGTAATTGTATTTACATATGAAACTGTGTTATGAACAACTGTGAATCAAAACGAATTGAAGGTGTGTTTTAATGGCAGTGTACAACTACATATGCATAGCGTACAACTTGAATGATATGTGAATTGAAATTGTGTATTAAATGATGTTGTCTTTTTCTGTTGATTCAATAGAATGTGAACGTAATAGTATGATGAAGTTATAATAAAATCGCACAACATTGCTGGGCTTTGACCTTAGTTAGGCCGTTTGGGCCGTACACTTGATATGACCCACACACCGGAGCCCAATTGCACACTCAAGCTGGGACAGTAATGTGGGCCTCACAATACACGTTGCACACTTAGATTGGGCTTTGAACTAACGTGAATGTATGTTTGCATGATAGAGGTTGAGGGTTATCAACCTATGCTTGAAACATAGTTAGGTGAACGAAAAGTATGGTATCCAAGACATCTGTTATATAATATTATGATGTATGCTATGGCTTATCGGATATGATCAAATGTTATGACCTGTATGATAATTCGTGTATGCTACTTGTGTAAATTGTTGTACAACTCGCTTTAAGTGGTTAAGAAACTAATTGTCTTTGGTAACCACAGTAGGGTATGGTTGATCAACTGTGAACGTAAATGAGTAACTAATCTAACCGAGCAAACCAAAGGTGAGTTCATTGCTCTTTTCTCAAGCATGGATCCCAGGGAAGGGATAACGGGTAACGTTCCGATGAGGAATGCATGGGTAACGGGATGTTGGTTATTGTACTCAATTTTCTATCATTGTAAGACCACTACATCTACCGGCACGTTGCTTGTAGGGCAACGGGGGTTATTAGTTGATAGCGCTATTAGGTTTGGCACCCTCACGACGTTCAAGGGGAACGGGCGTGAACTAATTACCTTAAAACATGACCAATGCTTTGATAGAGGCATTGGGGTTGGCAATCACATATCATCTGGCCATTCGGTACTCGAGTAATAACAACATCAAAACATCAAAACGTCAAACATCATATCAACAAGCAACATATCATTTTGTAAACTGTTTTACTAACATGATTGGTAACACTACTTGGTAAACAAACACAAACCTTGAACTCACCAGCGTAGTCTGATACACTTGTTTACATGCTTGTAGGTAATTACTGAAGGAACTTGGGAACTTGCTGTCTGGTGCTGCTGGAGTGGTTATGGTCATGATAAACATTTATACCTTTATGCTTCCGCTCAATACTTTGGTTTTGGTTAAACTTGTCAAACGTTATATTTATTTCAACTGGGCATTACGACTTGTGTTTGATATGATTGGTGGCTCTTTGTTGGATCGTTGCACCTCCAATAGGGACATACCCTAGGTGGTAATTTGGGGGTGTGACATTGGGAGTTTTTCAAAATAAAATGGAAAATTTCATTTTTAACCCTAAAGTTTTAATGTTTGATAATTTAAGTGTAAACTTCTAATCTTTGTTTCTTTTTTAACCCTAAAGTTTTAATCTTTGACAATTTACCCTAAAGTTTTATTCTTTGACAATTTAAGTTTAAAATTTTTAATCTTTGTTTCCTTTTTAACCCTAAAGTTTTAATCTTTGACAATTTAAGTTTAAAGTTTTAATATTTGGTAATTTAACCCCTTTGATTAATTTGATTTTTTACTTCTAATTCAAAAGTTTTCCTCTTTTGCGATTTAACCACTTTGACATTTTTTACTTATGTGTTGTAATCTTGGCCTTGGGGGTTTTTTCAAAGAAAAAATGATTATGCATATGGTTGTTGTAACCTTGGCTTTAAGGGTTTTTCAAAAAAAAAAAATTTGATTTTTTTAGTTTTCACCCAAAAGCGTTTCATAAATTACTTTTAACCCAAAACTATTTGTTTTTTTACTTTTAACACAAAATTTTTTATCTTTTGCAATCTATCTTCACAATTTTTTTTACTTTCAACTTTGGTCCTTTATAGTTTTCATTTTTCCGCAAATTTTTCGCTTTATGCTTCGTTCAAAATTTTGTGACTTAACACATCGCAACGTGCGTCATTGGTTTAGCGTTTTTACGTTTCATTCTAAATTTTGCGAGTTAACACGACGCAACGTGCGTGTGTGGGTGAACGTTTTTACATCGTCTATTTTTTCCCGTTTGACAGGTTCAACATAACGTGCGCGTCCTAAATCGACTTAGTTATAACTAAAGAATCCCCGCTGCATTGCGGCGGGTCGTAATTCTAGTTAAATATTATATTATAAAACAATTATTTCATTTCATTTCAATACTATAAATTTATAACATATTTGTGTATAGAGGAGTTCTATCCAATGCTTAGGAGGATTTAAAAAAAATTGATATTACATTTTTAACTCAAAACTATTTGATTTTTTTTTTATTTTTTACCAAAAAGTTTTGATCTTTTACAATTTAACGTTACAATTTTTTTACTTTCAACTTTGGTCCCTAATACTTTTCATATTTCACAAATTTTTTGTTTTACGTTTTGTTCTAAAGTTTACGAGTAAACACATCGCAACGTGCGTGTGTGATTCAACGTTTTTACGTTTCATTCTAACTTTTGCTAGTTAACACGACGCAACGTACATGCGCGGTTTAATGTTTTACGTCGTCTATTTTTTTCCCGTTTGACAGGTTTGTCGCAATGCGAGTTCCTACATCAACTTAGTTATTATTTTCTACGTTTTACGTTTCGATCTAATCTATTCGCATTAACATACCGCAATTTCAGTGTTGGTGGTCGTTGACGGTGGTATGACATTGATACTATTTGAAACAGTTTTACGCCCAACCACAAAGTGGAGTGCTTATTACTAGTTAAGTATACTTGGTGTCATAATATTAAACTCCCTGACAACATATTAAACATCTTACCTCTCCACCAAACGATTTGAAAGGGGAAACATATTTGGCATTTTGGCCACACTACCAACACCATAAACAACTAAAAACTTAATGATGATCTCTAGTGTTAATAAAATAGATTAAAACTTTTGTAAGTGATAAGTTGTAACATATATTCAACTAGAAGATTTACCTGTGTGCGTTGCGCCGCGGCCAACGAAATTGACATGTTGTTGATCAGATTCACATTTACAATGTGTTAAAGATATTTTTGTGGTTAAGTTTGTATTACTATCTTATACAATAAGGAATTCACCAAATAATCTTAATACAATTAATGGTATCATAATTACTACGTTACATGACTTGTATCCATATAAATAACCTATCGTATTAAGCTCTCCGCGTTGCGGCGGGGGTGTAAACCGTGACAAATAGCACCAATGCCACACTATAGCCAACGACCACCAACATTGAAGTTGTGGCGTCTTAACGTGGAAAAATTAGACTGACATATAAAAATAGAAAATAATAACTAACTCGATTTAGGATTCGCACGTTTTGACGAAGTTATTAAACAGGAAAAAAATAGACAACGT
The DNA here is from genome assembly GCF_002127325.2 of Helianthus annuus. Classification (NCBI taxonomy): domain Eukaryota; kingdom Viridiplantae; phylum Streptophyta; class Magnoliopsida; order Asterales; family Asteraceae; genus Helianthus; species Helianthus annuus. The sequence goes on along the minus strand of NC_035441.2, from coordinate 137,688,858 downwards.
AAACATACTGAACCACACACGTACCTTGCCCCATGTTAACTCGCAAAATTTAGAACGAAGCGTATAACAAAACGTAAAATCGTTGAACCACACACACACATTGTACCGTGTTAAGTCGCAAAATTTATATCTAAACGTAAAACGAAAAATTTTGCAAAATATGAAAAACGTAGGAGGGGATCAAAGCTGAATGTAAAAAGGTTGTGAGGTTAAATTAGAAAAACTAAAAACTTTTTGGTCAAAACTACAAAATCAAATAGTTTTGGATTTAAAGTGAAACATCAATTTTTTTTTTTCTGAAAAACCCCCCAAAATATGGGGTACAACACCACTAAGCATCATGTACAACATAATTATGCACAAAAAACTCATTAAATCATGTACAAACCCACGATGCATAAACATCTTTCAAATTAGTATATAAATATCTTTAGTATATAAATAGGGTACATCAATTTAGAACATCAAATTACAAGAAAGTTCTTTCATTTAGTACTGCAATTAACATCAAAGTTAACCAGCAAAGGGTCAATGGACCCCAAACTCCCTCTAGTTCCGCATATACATGCATGTATAATAAAAAATAGGATGTCAAATTACAAGAAAGCTCATCCGTTGTGTATTCCTATTAACATAAATTCTGATCGGCAGAGGATCAAAAGACCATTCGATTTCCCTCTAGTTCTGCCCATATATGCCTATATCATATGCCTAGTTAGATTGTTCGATTAAAATATCGTCTTTGATGATATCATACACGCTTTAAACAACTATAGAATATATTCTATAAGTTAATAATAAGCCAAGCATATATCCAAATGTCTCAATTGCGTAACTTGTGTGAATTAGATACGAAATCCGAAGTACAATATCGTAAGTTGAATGTTTACCTTTTTGAGTTACAAAATTTTGTTCGAATATAAGATGATAGGAGGTGCACAATATATTCTTTAAAAAGGTCGAATAGATGCCAAGGACCTCCCAAATCCACTCATTTAGAATAAAACCAATGGTGGTTTGGATATATTATGGTATAACAATAACAATGACCATAAAGGAGCTAGTTAGTCAATGGTTTTCAAACTTCCGTTAAAAGAATTAACACTCTAAAGATAAGTATACCATTAGAACACTATACAAACTACACGTAATATCCTATCAAATAATTTTATTAAAACTCAATAAGTTTTATATAATTGATTAGTTTTAAACCATGATAAACTAAAGTCCTGCTTTTTATTATTTTTAGTATTAGTATAATAGGGGATGGTTCAAATGAAAACCATCTCTAACGCGAAAACTTGAAAACTAACTAAAAAAAGCCTAAAAACACACAATTTTTTTTCCAATTTTTTTTATTAAAAATCGCTAGTTTTTGTATATAAAAAAATTTTAAAAAAAAAAAAATAAAATTTTTGTAGTGCACATGTGTAATAATTCACACATGTAGTACACATAAACATGTGTACTATTACACATGTGCACTACAAAATTTATTTTTTTTAAAAAAAAAGTTTTTTTTATATAATTTAAATAGCGAAAATTGGTATGCAAAAAAAAATTGGTATGTTTTTTAGACTTTTTTAGTTAGTTTTCGAGTTTTTGCGTTAGCTAGTGGTTTTGATTTGAACCTTCACCTAGTATAGTATTGTTCTAACTTTATTTTATTGTACGGTTACATCATTGACATTGTGTGGTTATATCATTTTAATGGTACGGATATTTGTTTGTGTATGATTTTTTTTTTGAAAAGTATACTTCATTAACAGGGACACCGACCCAAGACGGGCCGACCCAAAGAAAAAAGAACAAAATCACATATTCACAGCTTTACACCAATTATCCCAAGACACAACCTTATGTTTCGATCTAGCTTTGAACCATAAAAAGCCTAACACCTTAATATCAGCGAAGACTTTATCAATCTTGATTGGGGTCGAATCAAAAACCAGAGCGTTCCTAGCTTTCCAGATACACCAGCAACTGATTAAAACCAAGCCATGGACCAGATCACGTTTACTATCCGGGATACCGATCCCTTTGTGAAGCTCTAGAAGATCGCGAAACGAAAAAGCGACAAATGGAGGAACATTGCACCATTGGGAGATTAAATACCAGATATTCGAGGCCACCCAACAACTTGAGAAAAGGTGATCAGCAGATTCGGAACCGAAGTTGCACAGAGGACACTGGTCAGAATCGATGCCGATATTCCGGTAGATAAGAGCTGACCTCGTTGGAATCTTTTCCTGCTCGCAACGCCAAGAGAAAATATTGACTTTGAGGGGAACCCAATTGCACCACTCCATAGCAAAGAAGCTGCTCGAAGAGGGTCTAGATCCGATAAATTCCCGAACATTCTTGACTGAGAAGACCCCTCCGCCACCAATCCAACTCCACTTGTCATCCGTTGCCGAGAGACAAGTCTCCGAAACAAGATTACTCAGCTGTGAAAGCTCTTGAGAAAGAGAGACCGGAACTGGAGTCTTCCAGTCCCACTGCGAAGCTGAAGCCGAACCCGAAACGCTAAGACGATCACAGACCTTGCAGAATTTGTTGACTTCTAACTTGAAAAGGTTAGGAAATAAAACTCTAAGAGGCTCAACAGAGATCCAGGGATCGAGCCAGAAAGAGATACCATCCCCTTTGCCAACAATCCCTCTGAAACAGTGGCGAATCGGGGTGCCATCAAATGAAGACTTGGACAGAACTTTCACAATTTTGCTCCAGGTCCCATTGAGAGATTTTTTGTACTGAAAGCACTCCCAACCCACCTTACTGGAATGGAGTGAGACTATAATCCTTCGCCAAAAACTATCGGGTTCCGTCTTGTATCTCCATCCCCATTTCGACAAAAGGGCCACGTTGATATCTTGAAGATTACTAAGGCCGAGACCTCCCCATTTCCGTAACCCGCTCCCACGCAACCCAGTGCATTTTCCTGACGAGAAGCGAGCCACCCCAAAGAAAACTTTTCATCATCCTTTCGAGGTCGGAGATAACCTTTTTTGGCGCTTTGTAGATAGAAAAGTAATAAGAAGGGAGGCTTTCGAGCACCGATTTAATTAACGTGACACGGCCACCGATAGATAAAAAACGAGACTTCCACACTGCAAGGCGACTTTGAAACACCTCGTAGACCGATGACCAATTACCGATGCGGTTCATGTTTGCCCCAACTAGAACACCGAGGTATTTGAAAGGGGGGACAGCCGGCTTACATCCAACTTCCGAAGCGACTTTAACAACATCATCCCAACGAACCCCAATCCCGAAAAGATGGGACTTGTCAATATTAATACTTAAACCCGAACTGATATGGAAGCACCGGAGGACACGGAGCATGATTTTAATCTCCTCGGTAGACCATTCGCCAATAATAATAGAGTAATCAGCGTAAAGAAGGTGCGTAATTACCGGACCATCACAAGGGGTAGCAATCCCTTTGAAAGAGCCAGCAGATTTAGCCTTAGAAAAAAGACACGATAACGCCTCCATGACTATAAGAAATAAAAACGGGGAGAGGGTATCCCCCTGTCTGAGACCCTTCTGACAGCGGAACTGGAGGGGGAGCCGTTGACTAAAACAGACGACATGGCTGAGTGGAGAGTGCCTTGGACCCAGTTACGCCAACGGAGAGGGAAGCCCATTTGGAGGAGAATACTATCAACAAACTTCCAATTTACGTTGTCAAAGGCCTTTTCGAAGTCAATTTTAAAAAGGGCCGCTTGCTGCTTTCTTTTCCTGATCCAGGTTAGAACCTCGTTGATTATTAAAGGCCCGTCTAAAATGAACTTACCTTGCTGGAAGGCTGATTGCGTGTCGGAAATGACAGAACCGATGACCTTTTGCATCCTGGTAGCTAACACCTTAGATACCACTTTGCTGATGACGCCGACCAGGTTAATAGGTCTGAAATTGACTAAGGAAACCGGGTCCTTGACTTTGGGCACAAGCGTAATGAAAGAGGAAGAACTGTCACGACTGAAGCATCCCACTTCGTGATACCGATTGAGAATATTCAGGAAGTCGTCTTCGAATAAAGGCCAGAAATGCTTATGGTTATGATGTTTGTGTATGATTATGATTGTATGAAATGGTTAGTTTTTACAGTAAAATGGTTATAGATGATAAACAAAAAAAAAATAAATAAATCAAATCCAACGGCATCAACATGAAACATTAGTATTTATGGTTTGTTATGAAAGGTTGCTGATCAGAAGTTGACTAAGTGTTATATATTGTGTGTATATATCCATGGGCGTAGCTTTGAAGGGGCCGGGAGGGGCGCCCGACCCCCCGAACTTTTCGCTCAGTAGTGTTATGTATGTACGTTTCGTATAGAATTTTTTAGATATATACGTTTTCGACCCCCCGGTTTTATAATTTTTAAGGTATACTTTTAGGTCCGGTGACTTCCGACCCCCCGTTCGGAAATCTCAAGCTTCGCCACTTAATATATCGACATAATTATATGAGAAGATGTGTTGTATGTGTTTGTTCTTGGTGATTGCAATAATTATAGTGTTTAGAAGTCAAAGTTTGAGTTCATTGGCACGAGTAGACAATTCTATTTTATATCTTCATGCCCTACTTGATGTGTTTATTTGTTTATCACTTATTTTTCACTTATTTCGCCTTTTTTACTTTTATTTTTCAAATTTATGTTTTTCACTTATTTCGCCTTTTTTACTTTTATTTTTAAAATTTATGTATTTTCTTTTAATTTCTTTTACTTTTTTTAATGTCAAACTTACACAAATAAAAGAAAAATGATACAAGTATTATTAAAATCATCTAATTCATGGTTATAATCATACGTGACACTTAAATTCCAATTTGTCTCTCTCATGGTCTATTGTCTCGATTTTTGTCATTATTAAGAAGGAAGTTTTTTTTTTTTTTGAACGGCCAACGAATCCTCCAAATGGGCTACTGGCGAAATTCACCACATCGGGATACACTCGCCTTCCGAACCGGGGAAAACCCTCACCTAGGGCCGTAGCCCGTGAACACTCGCCCGAAGGCACGACAGTGCGGTGAGGTAAAACCCGCTCAGTTCAAGGATCGAACTAGCGATCGCCGCCTACTCGCCTAGTCTCCCATCATCACCAGGTGCCGCAGAAACTAAATGCTAGGGGTAGGAATTGAACTTGAGTCACTTGAAACACAAGATCTCTCCCTAACCACTCCACCACTAGCTCATTGGCAAGAAGAAGGAAGTTGATATGCAAAAGTAATACCAACAAACAATTAATCCACAAAAATAATAAGTATATAAATTGTAACATAAAATTATAAAAGTTTAAGAATTAACCTCGAAGCCGAAGTAATTAACTTGTGCTTATGATTAAAAAATATAAACCAGTAATTTTTTGGGTAATAAATTAATCAAATCCAGTGCCGTGATTGGTTTATTGCTGTATTCCAGATTTCCACTAGATCTATGGCGTAGCCCACCTCATAGGGTATGACCATATAAATATATAATGTGGGTTATCTATAAGCCCAAATAGTTTGCAAAGATTGAAATGGTTCACTTTAAACTATATGTTTAATGTTCAAATAGAGAAAGCCCAATAACGGGGTCGTAGTTGTATAAATTTGATCACGACTTTAGTAGGCTCTCCTCTAAGGCCGCCCGGGGCGGAGTCCGTTATATTTTCACGGAAAATAGTATAACGCGTTATATTGTCATTTTACCACCCCGCCAACACAAGTTCTACACGTTATAATTTCAACGCAATCCATTTTCGTTATTTTTTCAACGCGTGATAGTTTTGTTTTGTGAGTGTAATTGTTGGTTGGGGGAAATTATTGGGTGTGGTGGTGAGTGATGACCACCCCTACTAAAAAAGGTTGTGAGTGATGGAAAAATGGTTGATGACATGGCATGATTTGATTGGATAGTGGGAGTGATAGAAACTATCACTAGTGAACCACCCCTCCTCCCCTAAGGTGATTATATATATTTTTTTATATAAATTTAGAGTTAAGATCCGATACAAACATTATTTTATATAAAAACAACGAGAACGAATTTTGAGTGTTGATTAATTGAATTAAAGGTTAAGATTGATTACGCATCACTATTAACAATAACTATACTATTTAATGTGATTCAATAATGTTTTAATCATTTTCCATTAATATTAATTCCCCCCAGTTTTTAAAACTAAAATAACTTTATATACCTTAGTATTTTATTAAAAAACTATACCATAAAATCAAGCATTTATTTATCTTTAATACTTGTATAATATTGCTATATATATATATATATATATTTTAAAATTGACATTTTTAAAAAAGTTACAAAATAGTGTTTTATAAATGCGCTTATATACAAACAACAAATGAATTTGTATAATCGGCACATACGCATATAATTATATCTAGCACGTACGTAGACAATTATAACCAACACATAATTTATATAAGCAACAAAAGAGTTTGGTAAACTAGCACATTCATATATAACTATAACCAATACATATGCAAGCAACACATGAATTTGTATAACTAGCACATTAATTTGAAACTTCTTCCATGATTTTAGGAATTTTTAGAAACCAAGTCTAAACTATCATATAAAAATGCCCTTCATGCATGAATTAGGGGATAACATGTGACAAATTATGAATGGTTTCTACTGTTTTTACATAAAATAAAGTTTGTATATTATATTTATTTCTATATTTTGTCAGAATATGTCACTTTATATTAAAATCTTGATCAAAATCTTCGGTTGTTGGATTTCACCATTCCATCATATTAGTAAAGGAGTTCTAAATATTCCAATGAGTATCTAAATATTACAAAAGCGCTAATGTTTTCAGAACTGGACCGGACGTTAAACCGGTCTTTTTATCGGCTTAATGGTCCGACCGGTCGGACCGGACGTAAGAACCGGAAGGTGTCGTAAATATTATAAAAATTAATAGGGTTAAATTTGAAAAAAATATATAAAAAACCGGTCCAACCCTTCCAAAAACCGGTCCGACCGGCCGGTTTTCTCGGTCCAACCGTCAGGTCACCGGTTCAACTCCAGTTCAATGCATTTCCGGCCCGATACCATGACTCGGACTGGTTCAACCTCCGGTTCCCGGTCCGACCGGCCGGTCCGGGTCTGAAAACACTAAAAAGCACTCATATCTTCACATTGAACTACATGTTCCTTCAATCTACCAGACTAATCAGTTTAAACAGGCATTGAGAACCATGAGCGGATGGCATCCACCAACCTTTAAATTACTTTAGTGTTATTCATATGTGAAAATCCCGAGAGCCCCCTACAAAATTTTGCAAGCCAACCCCATGAAATTTTAAAACCAACCCCTAAAAAACTAATTAGAAATTTATAAATATAAATTTAATATAAACACTAATTATCAATATAACTTATATAACTATTAATTAACTTAGGCCCTTAGCCCATGAATTTTAAACCATTGTGAGTTAGGCCCGATGACCATTTTGACTTAGGTTCAATGACTATAGGTTTAGGTCCTTAACCCATGAATTTAAAGGTTTAAATCTTATTAAAAAAATAGGCATAGTCCAAAAGAAGCAGCGCCACTAACCACGAGTGCTGATGATCGCTTCCCCTTGCGGCCTGACAAGAACTCCGTCAAAATTCTAACCAGAGGTAAGATTTTCTTCTATGAAATTTGAATAACTCATTTGATGGCTAGTTATATTATTTTAATTTATTTGATTAGGTTTGTAACTTTGTATGAGTAGACGAGTAGAGAATGTGAACTAGTAGATTGGGGTGAAGCCATACCAATAAAATGAGTTCAAAAGATAGAGGATTACTTGTTCGCGCGTGGTGATTGTGTGTGGTGGCCTTAATTCGTGTATGGTGGCCAGTTGCGGTTCCTAGGTGCATCGTTTCTCGCAAAAAGGGAAAAAGGAAACATGTTGATCAACTGAGATGGACAGATAAGTGTTGTGATGAAGGCATGGAAAAGTAGGCTAACTTCCCACTTTTTTGGTTCCCCAATAAACTCACTCTTCTTAAACTTATTAAATTAAATGTTAAAAGAAAAGTCGAGAGACCTCTTTCTTGAACACTTAGGGAACTCTTAGGAAAAAAATGAGATGACAACTTGTAATTGGTGCTAAGTGCAGGGCCGTCCTAAGGATGGGCGTGCCGCACCCTTGGGCAATGCGCGTTTTTTTCGAGTGTTCTAGATTCTTCGTTTAGCATGCGTATGTACCTTCATCATTTTTTTTACTCTAACCCTTTTATCGTTGTCGCTAGAGAAGGAGAGTATTTAAGAAGATAAAAAGCAAAGCTAAGATGGCCAGAACTTTTTGTCGATGACGACTCCGATGATAGTATCACAGCTAAAAGGGCATGCGTTTCTGATAAAAAAACATATAGCGATGATAAAAGAGAAGAAAAGGAACCCTAACTTTAAATTGGGGACGTCCAATAATTAACTTAAAATTCTTATGTGAAAAAGGGTAAAAGTAAAAAAAGGGAGCCATAATGTAATGTAATGTAATGTAATGTAATACAGTGTAAAGTAAAGTAAAGTAGCATAGCATAGCATAGCATAGCATAGCATAGCATAGCATAGCATAGCATAGCATAGCATAGCATAGCATAGCATAGCATAGCATAGCATAGCATAGCATAGCATCGCATCGCATCGCATCGCATAGCATAGCATAGCATAGTATATAGTATAGTATAAAATAATATAAGGAAATTCAGTTGTTCACAAAACAGTTTGTAAGCGCTGGTCTCGAATACAAACGAACGCGGACGAATAAAAACGAACATAAATAACATTTACCTTGAAAATAAAAAATAACAATTGTTAACTTTAAATATTGGACATAAGTAGTTTATATACAACCATCAAATGTTAAACAAAAAACAAGAAGTCTACTGCAATCACCAAAATGAATCAAGTTTAACTAACTTAGACATAATTATTCAAAGTTTAACTAACTTAGACATAATTATTCCAAAAAAATGTCTTGAATGTCCAAATTTTAGCCAACTTAGAAAAAACATGGTTTCAAGATTTCAATATGTTTAGATAAAATGTTTATAATTTATTATTTTTTAATATAATCAAACAAACACGAACGAACGTAACCGAACATATTACTGAACATTCACGAACGCAGTCGAAGGAACAAGACCTTTGTTCGTGTTCGTTCGCTAAGCTATCTGGACGGAATTTTTTGTTCGTGTTCCTTCTTTAAGTTGATCGAACAGACATAAACGAACTTCCCGCCGAAGGATCACGAACTGTTCGTTGAACGTTCGATTCATTTACAGCCCTACAAACATAAAGAAACTTCCCGCCAACATTTTGTTTAATACTGAACCCTAATTGATTGATTGTTATTTGTTAATTGTTAGAATTGGGTGTTCTGTTGAGCCTTAAATTACGTGTTTTGTTGAATGTTGAGCCTTAATTGATTAATTTCAATTGTTAGAATTGAGAGTTTTGTTCAGCCCTAAATTAGGTTATATAAGAGCATTCACAGTGGATTTCTTAAATTTATGTGAGTGAGTTAGTTTGTTATAAGGAATGATTGTGAGTAGTTTTGAGTGAAAGGGAGAGAAAATTTTATTGTTTGTCTATAAATATACGAGAACACTGTTCACCACTTATATATTTTTTTAACATTTTTGAAAGTGATTGTGAGTGGATGAGAGAAAATGTAATGATAAAGATATAAAAAATATTATTTAATTGAAAATAAGAGAGAAAAAGTAGTGATTTTTAGTGTAATTATATGGATAGAGGATAAAGAAGTCATTGTGAATACTTTAATTAGTTAAGGCATATATGCATTTTTTTAACTCGTACAAGCACTTAAATTCTCAAGATTCGGCTAGTGTGAGTTGAAAGAGACACCCCATCACTAGTGGCGGAACTAGAACATTAACTCATGGGTATCCAAAAATTTTTTTTTACCGTACAATCATACAATATTAAAAAAACAATAATACGTAAATAAAGTAAAACAAATACCTAATAGATTTGTGCTCTTCTTTTTTTCATAGTTTGAAATCGTTCCATCACATCATCGTCTTTTACTTCACGTAAAAAATCCTTTTCGACCGCACAAACCATAGCATTGTTCAAGAATTCTGGGCCGATTTGATTGCGTAAATCCGTCTTCACAAGCTTCAATTTCGAAAAACGTCTTTCAATGGTTGCGGTTGCAACTAGGGCTGTAAACGAACCGAACGTTCAGCGAACAGTTCATGAACCATTCGGCGAGAAGTTCGTTTATGTTCGTTCGATTAGCTTAATGAATGAACACGAACAAAAAAAATTCGTTCGGTTAGCTTAGCGAACGAACACGAACACAAGTCTCGTTCGTTCGACTGCGTTCGTGAACGTTCGGTAATATGTTCGTTTGATTATATTAAAAAAATAATAAATAATAAACCTTTTATCTAAACATATTGAAAATTGAAACCCTATTTTTTGCTAAGTTAGCTAAAATTTGGACATTCTAAGACATTTTTGAGGATAATTATGTCTAGGTTAGTTAAACTTTATTCATGGTTTGGTGGTGTGGTAGACTTCTTGTGTTTTGATTTATCATTTGATGGTTGTATTTAACTACTTATATCCAATGTTTAAGGATAACAATGTTTTCATTTCTTTATTTTCAAGTTAAATGTTCGTTTGCGTTCATTTTTTTTTGCTTGCGTTCGTTTGTGTTCGAGACCAGGGTACACGAACTGTTCGTGAACAATTGAATTTCCTTAATGAATGATCACGAACATAAACTTATGTTCGGTATGCGTTCGTGAACAGTTCGCGAACATGTTAATTTACTTAACGAACGAACACGAACATGGCCTTGTTCGTGTTCGTTCTGTTCGTTTACAGCCCTAGTTGCAACCGGTAAAAGCAAAGCTAACTTAACTACCCGATAAACTGTAGGACAAGAACTATGCGTTCTCGTTTCAACCATAACACGCGCAAGATCACTTACTCCATTCAAGTCTTCAAAGTTATCATCATCGCTTATTGTGTGACGAAATGACTCTATATCACCCAAAAGACTCCCTATTTCTTGTGTAGTAAAATCATCCCGGTACATCTTAACAAAGGCCAATATCTTCGATGGGTCAAACTTAGAAAAACTGTTAGAAGGATTTAAACCCGACATATTTTTTATCAAACTAGTTGTTACCTCACTAAATCGATTTCCTAATTCTTGAATTTGCATGTCCAAAACCTCATTAAAAATATCTACTTCAAAATAATGTCGATTTGTAATGACATTCTTTCGGTTTCTTGGATTACCATAACTTTTTGTCCTCTCCAACATTGTAATGTCATATTTTTTACAAAAGGAACTCATGGTTGCAAAAGTCGCTAGGCGCTCCCTAGTCGGATTCGGGAGTACTCGGGAAGTACTCGGCATAGGCGGAGATTACTCGGGGAGTAATTGGCCTGGGAGAACAGTACTCGTGCCTCGGCAGCCTACCTTGTAGTGAGTACTCGGAGAGTACTCGGAGCCTAGGCGGGACTTTTACAACCAGAAAGGAAGTCACTTTTTCCAACATCGGCTCAAACCCATTTTGTCTTAAAGCATTTAATGCTCGTTTTGTACCATTTATCAAGTTGACCGCTTCTAATAAATCTTTACCTTTTTGTTGAAGGTGTTTTGAAAGAGCATTTGTGTAACTTAATATATCTCCCATCAAATGCATATAAAAAACAAACTCGAGTTTTTTTAAAATAGGATAGAATACCTTTTGCATTTGTCCGTTGTTGACTGCAATCTCCATCTTCTTTAACATATTGAAGTACGGTAACAACTTCCGGAAACAATCTAAGCAAACTGATGATGGTTCTATGATGTGAACCCCATCGCGTATCACTGGCTCGTGCTAGGGAAACCTCTTGGTTTAATCCTTTACCCGTTTTAATTTCACCTTCAAGTATCTCTTTTTCCACTCTAGCCTTTTTTTCCTCCCTTGACATATCTTTTCGTGTGCAAGAAGCTGAAACTGTAGTGACAACCATGGAAAGGAATTCATAGAAAGTTTTGACACCGCATGTTTTTTTGCAACAGCGACAATAACCAACTGAAGTTGATGAGCAAAACAATGGATGTAATGTGCTGACGGGTTATCTTTCAAAATCAACGCTTTTAACCCATTAAATTATCCCCGCATGTTGCTTGCACCATCATAACCTTGGCCTCTCACCTAAAACAAAAATAAATTATAATATAAAAAAAACAATGATTATTATAATAATGTAAAGAAACTATGTAAAGAAACTATGAATTTTATTACTTACTTGCTTTATGCTCAACTGGTTGCTTGCTAATAAATCATCAATGGCTTGTTTAAGAGTTGTAGAAGCCGTGTGATGTGTGTAAAATGCAACATATAAATCACATCAATTAAGGCATAAAACTAACCCTTTTTGAGTACTAATGTTGGAAAAATAGTGTTTTTGTCTTCCTTTTGCATTTTCAGGATTAAATGAGCTCAAAATCACAAAAGAAGCAAAAAGACAACTAATTCTAGCATAAATACAAGAAAAGGAACAAAAGTAGACTGCCCGGACCCTCAACGGCACCTCCCAAGGCAAAGGAGAAGAAACAGAGTCTGAACACGCCCCGTGTCCAGCGAACACGGGGGCGTGCCCAGGAAGCAGCAGAAAAGACAAACCAGTAGAAGCTTCCATTGCCCACCACGGGGCCGTGTCCAGCGGGCACGGGGGCGTGGTGAAAGTACAGCAGACGCATTAATTGTAATTCGCAATTACAATTAATGAAGAGAGAGAATGTCAGACGGGCACGGGGCCGTGTCCAGCGGACACGGGGCCGTGTCCAGCCTTCTGTTCAGCCTATAAATAGAGGAGCTTGGCTTCATTCTCTCTCATCCCTTGGCACACCACCTCTCTCACACCTCATCCATCACCCACCACCACCATAACACCATCATCCACCACCATCATCCATTGTCCATCGTAGAGTGTGTGAGTCGTCTCGGGATCCAAGATTGATCGTAAGAGTTCTTGACAATCAAGGCCATGTTTGCCTAAGTCTCTTACATCACTTGGTGAAGACAAGTGTTTAGTATAATACTTTTTATTTTTAATCTTTTGCACTTTTTATTTGGTTTTGTATTAATGACTTTAATAACTAGTTACTTATGTTGAAGGTGATCTTTCCTTATCGTTTGTCCGTGGTGTCTTGGCATTATTTTACTGTCTATATAAAATAAAAGATTTTCACCATTCATATCTCCACGGTCTATATGGAGGTATGTTGGCTACCTGGTCGGGGGTTAAGGGAACGGTTTGGTAAGGGTCTTGCCCTTGTTCAGCGTTTAGAGGTCCTGCTTGGAACCTGGGTCAAATTTAGTAGGATCTCCTTCAATACCCATATGTATTGGATGGCGGGGATCCAAACTCTTTGACCCCCTCATAAGTTAACTACTATTAATACTATAACCCGACTATTTAGGACTGTATCCCTGCTGACTCAGACTACTTAGCCGAGGGTAACGTCACCGCCAAAAGCGGGGCCTACCACAATTTGCATTAATAACTTAATTCATTATCTTTCAATAATCCGACCCTTTAGGATTGTATCCTTGCTGACTCAAACTACTGGGTTGAGGGTAACGTCGCCTTCAAAAGAGGGGCCTACTACAATAACTAAGATAATCTCTTAAACAAGTGCAAAAGTGCGAAAATAATCAAAGGTTATACTAATACACGTGTCGGATCCAAGTGATTCATCTTGTCTATCTGTTTTTATTTTATTTTTATTTTCAGCATTAATTAGTTTTTATTTTTCTTAGTTTAAAAGATTTTTCTAACTTTTTGATTTGATTAGACGTTGAGGATAAACCGGTATTAAAAGCTCTTGTGTCCTTGGACGACCTCGGTATCTTACCAATACTATACTACGTCCACGATGGGTGCACTTGCCCATATGTGTGTTTAATGTTAGTAAATATCGTGTTTTATAAATTTAAAACTTGGCTAAAAGTGTAAAAGGGGGCTTAAATACTCATAAAAAATATAACACACTTCACGCACATCAAGTTTTTGGCGCCGTTGCCGGGGACACAAGGATTTTAAGAAAGTTAGGAATCAACGGCCTAATCATATTTTTATTTTTCTTTAATTTTTTTAGGATTTTTCTTAGATTTTTAGCTTCTGCAGAGCTCAACACGGGGCCGTGCCCGCTGAACACGCCCCGTGCTCAATCATTGGAACTGGCAATCCTGTTTTAAGTCAGACAGTAGGCTGAACACGGGGCCGTGTCCACTCAACACGCCCCCGTGCCCAAGATTCAGTTGCTGAAAACAGAACCGTTAGATCCCGGCGGTTGGTAATTTCTGACACAAACATGAGTGATAGTAATTCTTTTTACTTTCGGCACTCTTATGGTTTGTGGTGTCGAATATGTGGAGGCGAACATGAGGAATTAAAATGTTTTTTCCTCACTTATAGGCCCCACTATATAGACCCAGCGATTCCTTGTAACCTTAAGAGGGGCGAAAGTAAAAATAAGCACTATTTCTCCCTCGAATGCGCCCAGCCAGATATTCTAGGAGAAATGCTCATTGACGAGTTATTTCAACTAGAAGAACTACTTCTCAATTGGTCAAAAGAACTTAGGAAGGATTTTTTAGATCCATCCCAAGACGATGACCATGAGGAAATGTTGGAACCGCATTCCGACAACCTCGTTGCTCCCGAAAATACCTTCTTACCTAGAAAAGACGCGGACGATAGTCGTCCCTGTGCCGATTGTGCCGTGAAGGACTCCCCATCGACTTCGTTCGGTGCATACATAGACCTGAGCGATTCGGCATACACCTTCTTTAACGAGAGCCCGGGAAAGGGTTGGACTTGTCCACCTAGAATGAAAATAGGAATTACCCTCACCGACAACCTCTTGCGTTCTCGCCTTAGTATAGGACAATTAAGGTATCTTAGGCACTTTGGGGTTGTTCCAACAAGTCAAGAGCCACCCGATATAAATTAACTCCTTAGTAAGAAACAAAACTCCATAAAACAGCCTGCCGACACGGGGCCGTGCCCGGTCAACACGCCCCCGTGTTCACTCAGAAGATTCTCTGCTGATTCTGTCAGAATACGGACAAAATGTGTCAGGATTTTCTCTGCACACGGGGCCGTGTCCAGCGGACACGGGGCCGTGTCCAGTGTGCTGTCGTTTTCTTTAAATGCAGCCTGAATCCTGCTCATTTTTGACCACTTCACCAAGCAGAGATTCCTGGGATCTTCACATATACCATCCTAGGTAAGTGCTAAAAGAAGGTTCCTAAGGACCATCTTGTCTTTTCCACTTTTGTTCATTTCTCCTTCTTCCAAAAATTTTTCAAACCTTACCTCCATGGAAGCTTGGAAACCCATGATTCCAACCTTCTATGAAAGGTTTGTAGGAGTTTTTGCTACGGATTCTTGTCTAAAGTTAGTTCTATAACTTTGTTTTAAATTATCTAAGCTTAAAACACAATAAAAGTGTATTAAAATAATTTAAAAACCTGGAGTCGTTAGACAAAAATCCTGCAGATAGCTGAACACGGGGCCGTGCTCACTGAGCACGGGGCCGTGTTCGAGGTACTGTTTTGCAAAAGTTTAGTTATCTTCGGCTTATTTCGCAGAAAATGGCCAGCAGAAACAGCGGAACATCTTCGAGAAATAACCGAAATGGAAGGAGGTCGTCCACGGCAGAGGATTCCCTAGTAAACTACGTTTACGCTTTGAGGGAAGCCATAGACGAGATGACGGGAGTAGAAGAAGCTTTGGTGGATCGTATTAATCATCTGACGGTAGGTTTGGAGGGCTGCCTACGAGAAGTAAATCTCCTGCACCAGAGATTAAACCTTCTCGCTTCCCCGCCTTTGGTTCCGGTGATAACCCAAAGGGCGTGGAATGTAGTACCCGAGGTCATCATTCCAGCCGAATGGCACGCCATGCACCAAGTACCTCAACCAAGGGTGGTGCAAGGAGTCCCGGTGAGCGTTCCTCCTCGAGACACCGAAGAGAATGAAGCTACCTTTTACCTCCCAAGGGAGATAGAAGAATGGCTTTGAATGACAACCGAGGAGCCATCGGCTAGAGAGAGTTACTACATCGGGAAACTATTCCCGAAATTTTCTTAAATAAGTAGAACCCTTATGATAACCTTATGTATCCCCTAGTTATTTAGCTAACTTAATGTAATGTCTCTCTATGATTTGCAATGCTATGATGGTTTTTATGATTGATGGTTGTCGTGAGTATAAAACACACTCATGGTGGTAATGGATGAAAAAGGGAACGAGAAAAATGGAACCATGCAAAAAGAACAGAGCAACCCGACAAAAATCTCCATCACAGAAGGCTCAACACGGGCCGTGCCCAACCAACACGGCCCCGTGCTGAGCCCCTGCAGAAAATCACCCAGTTCAGGTAACTGGACACGGGCCGTGTTCAGCGGACACGCCCCCGTGTCCAGGCTTCTGTTTCAATTCTCTAATTTTTGTTACTGGCACTTGACCACGGGGTCGTGCCCGGTCAACACGGGGCCGTGTCCAGGATGCCAGTAACACAAAACTTTGCTTTTAAACCCACTTTTACACATTCTAATCAACCAAAAACATTATTTTTGGACACATTGAGGACAATGTGTAATTTAAGTGTGGGGGGGATGCTAAAACCTTGAAATTTTGCAAAATCCTAAACACAAGCCTTACACAAAACTCTATTGGAACCGCTAAACACCCCAAATTTTTTCAAAAACTTTTTCATTTTTTTTATTTACTTGTCTTAGTTTAAGTTGGGAATAACAAGTTCTAAAAAGGTTATATTTTTACAAGTTTACAACCGATAGCGTCGTGATAAAAAAAAGAACCAACATAAGAAAATTATGAAATGGCATGACAAGCTTAGTTAAAAATTCGATTATATATACTTGGTCACATAAAAACCCATTCCCACAAAAGTGAGTTTTGAGCCTTTATTGAGCATAAAAATATACATATTTAGACTAAATGCTCATTTTTCGTTTCTTGTGTGAATAGCCGCTTGGTTCTTACAAATCTAGAACTTGCCACAACGATACATTCCCGGTCCTTACCAACTTAAACCCAAGTAAGTAAATGATGGAGGCATTAGGACTAACCATTTTTCTTTCAAAACCATTATTTTTCATTTTTTACCACCTACCCAAAATCCCCCTAGATAGCCCCTTTGAGCCTAAACCTTTCATTTCATTACCCCAAAACCCTTTTTGCCCACCAAAAACCTTTTTATTTTTTCACCCTTTATTTTAGTAACAAGCTCGCTTTTCCGTAAACTCGCCTTTTTATGTGACGATCAAAAAAAAAAAAATGATGATGAAGTCAAAAACAAACAAAAGCTTGTTTGGAGAAATACTTCAAAATAAAAAGTCACTAAAAACAAGGTATTTTACGAAAATCGACGCTTTTTACAATTTTCGCCCTTTTTACTAACCACTAACCAACCACCCACCTTTAACCCAAGCCTAACCCTTCACCCCAAAAGTCCTCTTGATATTTACAAAGGTAAAAAGTTAAAAAGGAGGAGGATTGATTGCTTGGCAAGCCTATGGAAGGCGTAAGTTCCATGCCGCTCTCGAGTGATTCACTAAAATATACACCTTCGGTCGAGTGTTGAGTGATCTCCCGTGAGGTATGTGAACTTGTATATAAATGGAATTTTAATAAGGCATGCTATGCCCAAATAAGTAATTTATCTTATGAAACGTTCAAAATAAATCATAACGAATAGGATTGTAAATAAATAAAAATAAAACCTATAAAAACCTTGGATTCCCGACACTCTAGGACAAGCTAAAAAACTTCTCTTCTACCTATTCCATTTGGGAGTGTAAGCCACATTTAAAGAGTTTTGCTTGAGGACAAGCAAAAGTTCAAGTGTGGGGGTATTTGATGTGTGTAAAATGCAACATATAAATCACATCAATTAAGGCATAAAACTAACTCTTTTTGAGTACTAATGTTGGAAAAATAGTGTTTTTGTCTTCCTTTTGCATTTTCAGGATTAAATGAGCTCAAAATCACAAAAGAAGCAAAAAGACAACTAATTCTAGCATAAATACAAGAAAAGGAACAAAAGTAGACTGTCCGGACCCTCAACGGCACCTCCCAAGGCAAAGGAGAAGAAACAGAGTCTGAACACGCCCCGTGTCCAGCGAACACGGGGGCGTGCCCAGGAAGCAGCAGAAAAGACAAACCAGTAGAAGCTTCCATTGCCCACCACGGGGCCGTGTCCAGCGGGCACGGGGGCGTGGTGAAAGTACAGCAGGCGCATTAATTGTAATTCGCAATTACAATTAATGAAGAGAGAGAATGTCAGACGGGCACGGGGCCGTGTCCAGCGGACACGGGGCCGTGTCCAGCCTTCTGTTCAGCCTATAAATAGAGGAGCTTGGCTTCATTCTCTCTCATCCCTTGGCACACCACCTCTCTCACACCTCATCCATCACCCACCACCACCATAACACCATCATCCACCACCATCATCCATTGTCCATCGTAGAGTGTGTGAGTCGTCTCGGGATCCAAGATTGATCGTAAGAGTTCTTGACAATCAAGGTCATATTTGCCTAAGTCTCTTACATCACTTGGTGAAGACAAGTGTTTAGTATAATACTTTTTATTTTTAATCTTTTGCACTTTTTATTTGGTTTTGTATTAATGACTTTAATAACTAGTTACTTATGTTGAAGGTGATCTTTCCTTATCGTTTGTCCGTGGTGTCTTGGCATTATTTTACTGTCTATATAAAATAAAAGATTTTCACCATTCATATCTCCACGGTCTATATGGAGGTATGTTGGCTACCTGGTCGGGGGTTAAGGGAACGGTTTGGTAAGGGTCTTGCCCTTGTTCAGCGTTTAGAGGTCCTGCTTGGGACCTGGGTCAAATTTAGTAGGATCTCCTTCAATACCCATAGGTATTGGATGGCAGGGATCCAAACTCTTTGACCCCCTCATAAGTTAACTAGTATTAATACTATAACCCGGCTATTTAGGACTGTATCCCTGCTGACTCAGACTACTTAGCCGAGGGTAACGTCACCGCCAAAAGCGGGGCCTACCACAATTTGCATTAATAACTTAATTCATTATCTTTCAATAATCCGACCCTTTAGGATTGTATCCTTGCTGACTCAAACTACTGGGTTGAGGGTAACGTCGCCTTCAAAAGAGGGGCCTACTACAATAACTAAGATAATCTCTTAAACAAGTGCAAAAGTGCGAAAATAATCAAAGGTTATACTAATACATGTGTCGGATCCAAGTGATTCATCTTGTCTATCTGTTTTTATTTTATTTTTATTTTCAGCATTTAGTTAGTTTTTATTTTTCTTAATTTAAAACATTTTTCTAACTTTTTGATTTGATTAGACGTTGAGGATAAACCGGTATTAAAAGCTCTTGTGTCCTTGGACGACCTCGGTATCTTACCAATACTATACTACGTCCACGATGGGTGCACTTGCCCATATGTGTGTTTAGTGTTAGTAAATATCGTGTTTTATAAATTTAAAACTTGGCTAAAAGTGTACAAAGGGGCTTAAATACTCATCAAAAATATAACATACTTCACGCACATCACCGTGTCTTTCACATGAACAATTCCGATAAAACTCTCTCTAATAGCCCGAAGTTTATCAACAAATATAACAACTACAGCCATTTGCTCCTTCAAAGAAACATCACTAGATTCATCTACCAACAACCCAAACACATCATTTTTAATTTCTGCACAAATACTTTTTGTTACTTCCTTTGAAAATCATTCTATAATCTCCTTTTGTATGTTTGGCGATGTCAATTTATTGTTCTTTTTTGCGTTCCCTAATGTGTACTTTCCAATTTCCGGGTGGTTAGTACTAATCAAGTTTAACACCGAAAGAAACATACCTTGAGAATTAGATACTTCCAACTCATTATGGCCACGAAAGGGTAAAGAGTTTTCTAAACAGAATCTAGCACTCATAACAGAACCAAGTAATCGATAATAATTTGTAATCATTTCTTCTTTAGTCAACTTCTTCATATTCTCATCCATATGTTTCTTTTGGTTCATGAGATTGTGACATTTTTGTGTTGCATTTAAATGATGACTACATTCCCAACATGTTCCTTTAATGACCCCTTTTTACTCCAATCACAAAAGCCTTTAGAACTAGAAGACCACGTATCTCTTCCCCCTTGATTACCAACATCTTCTTTAAACAAGTAACAATATACTTTGTCTATTTTGATGCTATACTCTAACCAACTACAATCATTAAACCAACTAACAACAAAACGTCTTTTTTTTTTCCATAAAAGTCTCTAAAAGGAAACTTATGACTACGCGGTTGAAAAGCCCCTTTAACAAGATATGACCTTATGTCATCTATTTAATTTGGGTGATAACTAGCAATAGGTGGCCTATCAAATGGATCCGAAGGAAGATCATTCAAATCAATAATACCTCGTGTTGTTGGAATTGAAGTTGTAGGATTATCATTATCAACATTCGGACTTGCATCAACGTCATGATTTGCTTGGATATTATCATTATCAACATTCGGACTTGCATCAACGTCATCATTTGCTTGGATATTATCATTATCAACATTCGGACTTGAATCAACGTCAACATTCGGAGGAGTTGTTTCATTCGGAATTGTATCATCATCATTAATTTCTTCGTATTTTCTTTTGAAAAAGTTCCCAATTAAAGCTTGTTTTTTGGATTTTGGTTTCGTTATCACTAATCACTTCAAAGAATTCAAACAATCAATTAACAAACAAACTAACAACCAATAATCAGCCAATAAAAACAAGTAACAAGAATAAAACTAATCAAACTAACCAATAATAAACTAATCTTCTGTTCGACTCTGTTCGATGACTCGATGTGCTGCTGCCAATTCTGTTCGAAGATGATGTTCTGTTCGATAATCAGCGGCCAATAACAAAAAGTAACAACAATTAAACCAACTAACAACAAGTAACTAGAACATGAACATTAACTGTTTTTCAAAAAAAAAAAAAAAAAAAAAACTAGAGCATTAACTCATATTCATAAAGTGTTAAAACAAAACTAATCAAACTGAAACAATCAAACCTCCTGCGAATCTGGAACAGTAACTTATATTCATATTTCATATAAATATTCATAAAACTAATCAAAGTATCAAACCTTCTGCGAATCCGTGATCAGATGAGCCGAAGACAGCATAAAACTAATCAAAGTATCAAACCTCCTGCGAATCCACGATCAGATGAGCCGATGACAGCAAGTTCGTGAGACAATTCTGTTCGTGTGAATCTTGTTCTTGTGAATCTTGTTCGATGACATCAAGTGCGATGACAATTTTGGACGAGTGGACGTCGACAGCAGGTCTGCACTCTGCAACTTGTTCGTGTAATCTTGTTCGATGACAGCAGGTCTCGACTCTCGACCTTTGATATCCCTGCCGCCCATTCAAACTAATACACTATATTTGGGTTATTATTTGGTTATTTGGGCTAATTATTATTGGGCTATCATTTGGTTATTTGGGCCAATATAATCAGTATTATTTGGGCTTAAATTCAATTTGTAAATTTTTTTTGAGGGGTGTCCTAGTAGTTGTTGAGGGGGTGTCCTTAGTATAAAAATCGAAAAAAAAATTATACTACCGGAAAAAAGTTGAGCTGTAGCCCGTGCTACGCCTCAACCTACAATAGGTCCGCCCCTGCCCATCACCCTCTAAAATGCATCCTTATATATCAAAAGATTCTGGATTTTGTTTTTTTGACTTTTGTGTTTGTATGTTCATTGTCAAGAATCATGCGTACTGAAATAAAAATATAAGAAGTATTATAATGATATTAACAAGACAAGTAAGTCTTGATTTAAGTGTTTGATAATCGATACCTAAGGAAATATGATTAAAATAAAGTCCAATAATAAATGTCTTAAGAAGCAACATATGGTAAGATCTTTTAAACCAACTGTCATAAAGGCGAATTAATTGGTTCTTTCGGTGGATAGTTAAGGAGGTTCATAAAAGAATTCTATATGGAATTAGAGAGTTTGTGTGTTCTACTTTCATATAGGATAGGTCTGTGTTTGATGAATCGTGGGCGACAAGAGCATTATCCGATTTGAATTCCATGTGATTCAATTACTATTTTCTTTTTGTACATTAAACGAGTTAAAGTTACCCGCACGTTGCAGCGGGATATCGATTATGAATGTTTTACTATGAGTATATGAGTTGGAAAATTCCAAAGTATACGTAAACCTTTCTTTTCCTTTTCTAAAGCATTTTACTTAAAAAATGGCAGCCTAAATTTGAACTAAACATACTCATATATTTATGTAGAGCGAATAGTTATTTGAACTATACATGATGTTATATTTATGTAGAGCGAATAGTTATTTGAAAATTGTGTCGGTATAAAAGTTTGACAAGACCACTGGCTTAAATGGTGTTGGTGAAAATGATGTTGGGCAAATAAAAGACGTGGCACATGATCATTTTGTTTGTCTTGTGAAACACAAAATATTTTGTTTAGAATATAACACATTTTTTTAACCTTACGGAAAAGCAACTGCATTCTTAACTATAACAAAGCAATCCAAATAGTTGTTTATTATGTGTAGATGTTGAAATCATAAGAAGTTCATCCTTTTCGGGTCACTGACACAGTGACATTAATGAGCTTGGTCTTCTCTCTGGACATGCTACTCTTGATATTTTCGGCGTACCTCTTGAACACCTCGTCAATTGTCGACTCACCAAAGTGGCTCAAGACCAAAGGCTCAGAAACAGCCCTCATACATTTGCCCATATTGTATCCTTGCACATCCTCCTCTTCAGATAAATTGAGATTATTGCCTGTGCTTGCATCCCAATTCACTTCAGAAACCTCAAGGCGATCAATCACGAATGACCCTTCTTTCTCAACTTCATTACGTACCTCTTTAGGACTTGGAGTGTACTGTGGAATGTTGAATGAATCTAGTTTCTCTTCTTCTATAAGTCCCTGCTTTCAACGATTTAAGATTAACTTAAAGCAATTGCTAGTTGATTTACTAAAAAATGTAGTGCTTAAACCATAGTTTATACCTCCGCAACCATATCCTTTAGAGAAGTAGCTAAGAGGTCCCATATGTAACAACATTCTTTGCTACAAGGATCGTCACTTTGTCTCCCTAGTATCGTCAAAACCATACGCCCTTCACTCACCATCTCATCCGCACGACACTTGAGAAACATTGAAAAATCTTTTTGAAATTGCTCACGGTATGCTTTTATTACGCTAGGTGGGCTTGTTGTTGACATGTATATGTTCCCTTTGTTTATATCTATCATTTCAGGCACCTGTTGAGTTAAAAATTATACCAACATAAGTTTATTGCCACACACACACATATATGTATATATAGTGAGAGAGAACCTGGGAGAGCCACATGAGACTATAGGAAGAGTAAACAAAATGAATGCTTTTTCTTAGAAAAAGCCTGGTATAGAATGATCCAGGGACACCAGAAATGTAACACGGTGAAGAAGAGTTGTTGGACACCATTTGGTTTGAAAGGTTCTTCCGAAACTTTGACACCGAGAGAAAAATGGTGTTGAAATCATTTTGTGGAAGATCATTCAAGTAGATCTGTATTTCGGGTGATTCATCGTTACCAAATTTCTGTCGGATCTTGTCAACTGACTTGACGAGCTCGGATGCCACTAGTAATGTGTTTGGTCCAGAGGAACATCCAAGATCCGCCATGATTAAGGTTTTGGGGAAGTTCAAAGCCGAATAAAGATTGGTCAAAGCATCATCGATTATAGGTTTGGTCATTGATATAACCTTTCTCTGCCGCACAACAAATGAAAATAAAAATGATTAGTAAGTTTGCACCGATAATACGCATGTGTGTATGAGTATCACCATAAGAAAAAAATCCTTATAGGGACGACACCTTTAGAGAAGATATAAGTCGTCTCTATAGAGTCCTCTCTATAGATTACCCTATAGAGACAACATGTTGTTTCTCGAGGGGTTTCGTGCTTTTTGATTTAGGTTACCCTAAAGGGAAGACATGTCCTCTCTATAGAGTTGAAATTTTTTTTTTGTGTTTTTTTATATTCTCTAGTTTAATGAATTAAAAACCATAAAAAATGTTTCAACTTATAGAGACGATATGTCTCTATAATTTTTAATATTTTTTGATTATCTTTTGTTAATGATCAATAAATATTGATAATTAAAAAAAAGTTTAATTTATAAAGACGACATGTTGTCACTAAAAAGTTTGACTGGTCAAAATGAATTTTCATTTAGGCGGCAAATTTTCCCATCATTCGATTTTTTTGAAAAGAAATAATTTACCATATAGGGACAGACGACTGAAATAACTTTGTTTTGTTTTTTATTCTAAATTAATAAATAATTAAAAGAACACACTTGTAGCGACAACATGTCGTCCCTATAAGCCATTTTACTTTTCTTTTATTTTTTTAAGGATAAACCTATAGAAAGAACATGTCGTTTCTATAGGGCTTAAACAAGTTTTTCTTTTATTTAGAAAAAAACCTATAGTGACGACATGCCGTTTCTATAGGAATGTTGTGCTTTTTAAGATATGTTACCTTATAGGGACGGCATGTCCTCTCTATAAGGTGAAAATATTTTCTTTTTGTTCTTTTTTATTTTCAAGTTTGATAAATTTGAATCCCTTAAAAATGTTCCAACTTATAGAGACGACATACAACTTTAAATATTTTTCCTTTGATTTTATTTTAGAGTTAAATGCCATTTTAGTCTCTGTGGTTTGGGTCATTTCGTCAGTTTAGTCCAGAAATTTCATTTTTCGCCTATGGATCCAAAAAGGTTTCACTTCTGCCATTTTAATCCACTGGGTTAACTTCATGCATTATTTTTGTTAAGGAGAAAGGCAATTCGGTCTATGGTCGAATTGCCCTTTTAGTTCACAGAATTACATATAAAATGACCGAATTGCCCTTCACGTTAACGTAAAAAATGGATAAAGTTAATCTAAGGGACTAAAATGACAACGGTGAAATCTTTTTGGACCCACAGGAGAAAAATGAAACCTTTAGACTAAACTGGCAAAATAGCCCAAACCACAGGGACTAAAATGACATTTAACTCTTTATTTTATTAATGATCAATACCTATATGAAAATTTTAAGGAAAAATTAATAAATGAAGACATGTCATTACTAAAACGTTTGACTTGTAAAAAATACATTTCATTTAGGCGGCAAAAATTCCCTCCACTCTATTTTTTTTTTTGAAAAAAAGAATCTAACCTATACAAAGAACATGTTGGCCTCATAGAGAAAAATTATTTTGTTTGGTAATTTTAAATTTGATTAATTAATAATTAAAAATAAAAAAAAACATATTCATATATAGAGACGACTTGTTATCCCTATAAGCCTAATTGAATTTATTAATTTATTGTTGTTTTCGCTTAAAAAATAAAGAAAAATATATATTTAAACCTATAGTCGTCTCTAAAATGTTTGATTGTTAAAAAACTCATTTAAGGGGCAAAATTTTCCACCATTCCATAAAAATTGAAAAAAAACAATCTAAACAGAGAGAACATGCTATCCCTATACGGAAAAAATAATTTTCTTTTTTTTTGTTCTTTATTAATTAATAAATAGTTAAATATAAAAAATATTCATGTGTAGAGACAACATGTCGTACCTATATGCTAAAGTAACCTACAAAGATGACATGTCGTCTCTATAGGTAAAAATAATTTTGTTTTGCTTTTTATTCTTTATTAATAAATAATTAAATATAAAAAAATTATTGAATGTATAGACGACATGTCGTCCTTATAAGGCAAATTAACTATGTTTTATTTTATTTATGTTTTTAGCAAAAAAATAATAGTCTTTTATATAATTATCATTATTATTAATATGATTACGTTTATAAGGTAGGGATAGTGTACATTAATTCAGAAGTGTGAGAAGTGTATTATAACACTATATATCACACCATATAAACATTGTATAACACTATGTAACAACATATAACACCATATAACACTATGTAACAATATATACCACTATATAACAATATATAACACTATACATCTATCATAGACATGCTATCAGACAAAATATAGTGTTATATTTGTTATATAGTGTTACATAGTGTTATATGGTGTTATATGGTGTTACATAGTGTTATACGGTGTTTGTATGGTGTTATATAGTGTTATATATAGTGTTATAATACACTTCTCACACTCTTGTATTAATGTACAGGATCCTCTACCTACGTTTATATGTAATAAAGAATTAGGTTTTATAAATAAAATTAAGTTTAATTGGTTTTATATATTATTTTAAATAAACTACATATACTTAACAAGACATACATACTTAAACAAGAAAAACTTAATACCTACATATTTAAACATAAAAAACAAGTAATATCAAAGATAACAAGATATTCAATTCAATCAAACGAGCAATATGAATGCGGTGAACGCGCGTCTTCCCATTGATATGCGTATATGTATTTGTTATATGTTAGTGTATATGTATATGTGTACGTGTGTGTTATTGTATGTATGCCTATGTATGTGTATGTATGTATGTATGTATGTGTGTAGTGTGTGTGTATATATGTGTGTATGTGTCAGTGTGTATGTATGTATGTATATATGTATGTGTACACGTGTGTCTTTATGTATGTGTATGTATACGATATTGTGTGCGTGTGTGTATGTATGTGTTAGTGTATGATGTATATGTAATTATTTACGCATGTGTGTATCTATGTCTATGTGTACATATGTGATGTATATGTACATGTATATGTGTGGTTGTGTATGTGTATGTATGTGTATATGTGTGTGCGTATGTATGTTTGACGTGTGGGATTTGGGTTACCTTTGCCGCTTATGGTTATTGGAGTCTCACATGTAAACTTTTTTATATTTTTTGGGAACTAGTTTTCAGCCGGTCATTCATTTGTGATGATGTCATCAGTTTTTGTGTCTTATGTCGTTGGTTGAGGGACTTGTGTGTCGTTTAATTACTGTTTTATATATGGAAACTTCAAAAATCTGTTTCTTACTGGTTGTATACTGATTGGATTATTTGTGGTAGTCTACTGGTGTATTCATGGCTGCATCTCGGTTGTCAATTGCTACTCTGCAGAGGCATTGGCTGGCAGGTGTGTTTGTATCTCCTTTTATGTTAGAAATGACTAAATTTACTTGGAAGTTTATAATGTATCTTTGTAAATTGTTCAAATAGTGAATGGATACAACTTCTCAAATGATTTGTAGCATGTACAGTGGTCTTTGTTATTTCCAACTTAAAAGTTTTCGATGTATGTTTTCGTACATGTTTGAGTGTCTTGTCTCTATAATTCTTTTAAAAAGCTATAGAGACGATATGTCGTCTCTATAGGGCACAAATGTTTTATTTTTTAAAGAAAAACTTATAGAGAGGACATGTCGTCTATATATGGCATAAATGTTTTTTTTTTTTTAATTTCAAAGAATAACCTGTAGATACGACATCTTGTCTCTGTAGGGTATAAATGTTTTTTTAAAATAAACTTATAGAGACGACATGTCGTCCCTATAGAGCATAAATGTTTTTTTTTTAATTTTAAAGAAAAACATGTAGGGACGGCATGTCGTCTCTATATGGCATAATATTTTTTAGAATTTTTTAAAGAAAACCTATAAAAACGACATATCACTTCTATATGGCTTAGACGTTTTTTTAATTTTTTTTGAAGAAAACCTATAGAGACGACATATCATCCCTAAAGGGCTTAAAAATATTTTAATAAATGTTTATTTCATTTTATAAATACTAACTTTATTTGTAATTATTTTTTTCATAAACTTGTAGAGACGACATTTCATCTCTAGAAGCTCTTCAATAGGGACGACACTTATAGAGACGACTTCTGTGACCTATAGGGACGGAGCTGTAGAGAGAAATTTTATAGAGACGATATGTTGTCTTTATAGGTGAAAAAGGACTATAAAGACGACATGTCCTACCTAAAAGCTTAAATAATGTTGTCTCCATAGAGTTTTTATCTTGTATTAGGTGTTTATGCTAGACTTCAAGGTTAGGATAGGCCTTCAATTTTAAACATGCATGACGATTGACGAATCATGAGTTTAATGAGCTACGACAATAAATTATTAATAGAAATCAATACAAAAAAATACATGTATAATTCATGTATGGTATAAGATGCAAGGTACCGGTAGAAGAGAATTGTTGGAATAGCTATAATCTCCATCACCACCATTCATACGAAGAACCTGAGTGACGTCCATAACTCTTGCACACACTCAAATCTCTCCACACACCAAGAGACTATGCCTGTTGAGTTTGGGCTACCTCTATTTATATGCATGATGATGGGCTCCATATCATTATTTTTTGATAGGTTCTTCTAGTGTATTCTGTACAACGTTAATTTTATAATCATATATTATTTGCAATATACTCTTCATATTTCTTAATGGCCGGTTGTTAGAGAGTGTGAACTCTTTGTTTACTATTTATTGGTTGTTAAGAGAGTGTGAACTATTTGTTTAGTATATATTGTAGTTTCTACTTAATTAACGGTATCATTCTAAAACTCTATTGTAGTTTTATAGCGCAAATTGCAATTCGATAACTCTATCGTCTCTTTCATACCAAACTCGGATCCACACTTTCTTTATTTTGATCACGTATTATGAATCCAACAACTACTATATATGAAAAAAAACTTATTTTTTAAAATTGTGTTGATGTAAAGATATTCAATAGTATATTGTTATTGAAAAAGTTTTGTTTCTCTTTCACTTCTGATCTCATTGATCACGCCTAACTCGATAAGGGCTAACCAGATAATAATGGTAGTTCAGTTAGAAAAAGAACTTAATTAGTAAAAAGGCTAATAACATATTAGATGCAAGATGCAAGGTACCTGTAGAAGAGAATTGTTTGAATAGCTATAATCTCCATCACCACCATTCATATGGAGCGCCTGAGCGACGTCCATATCTCTTTCACACTCTCATGCACTCCACGAAACAACGCTCTCCTTTCACTCACTCAGAGACTACAGTCACTACACGTACCTAGTGACACTTCGAATATGCCTCTTGTGTTTTGCCTACCTTTATTTATAGACATATTGAGGGTGAGCCCCATGTAATTACTATTTATGCATTCTTCAATGTATCTTGTATTACAATATTTCTTTTATAGTTATAGTTATATACTAAAAAAGGTATATTCTTTTCTTACTTCATAATGGTGCTTGAGAGTATTGACTATTTGTTTGCTGTATTTTCGTTTAACATTTAATATATAGGTAATAGTGTGGTGTCAGATGACTCAAAATTTAACCATGTATTCCTGTTACTCTTTCGTCTCTATCGCATATCTTAGACAAGTATGCCCACATGCTTTACTCGCTTAAAGTATTGGTGCATATCTTTTCCACGCTTAAATAGTTCCATGAAAATTACTCATGATTGTTTTATGCATAAATAAATAGTCCCGTGAAAATCATGATTGTTTTATTAATAAAATATCTACAAAAGAATGATATTGAATGATCATGCGGCTGTTTTGTTTTGAGAACAGCGACGGACCTACCTACTGGTTTTTATTTTGGTGTTTTGATGTTTTTTTTTTTCTAAACTTGATTAGGGCTTGAAAATTATGGACTATGGTTGAATATAATTGTTTATTTTGTTTAAGTGTTTAGTTTTTTTTATGAACTTATGGATCAATTTATATGTGATAGGAACCATGAGTAGGGAAGTTTTGACGAATCTCTCAAGAGGAACTATTAGGAAAGTAGCTATATATTATGTTTTGCATAGATTTCAAAAAATAAAAACCCGTAGGCACAATTTTAAATATGTATGTAATGACGTTTAACGTGTTTTAGATGGTATATAAATTTTAGTTTGACATTCTTTTGTTTTACATGACCCGACCCGATCCCGATATGAACCGGATTTTATTATATAGCTAGGGGCCTAATATCTTTAAAAATATTTCTCACTTCATAGAAAACTTTCTGAGTCCGCCACTATTTGAGAAATATTTTTTTTAATAAACTGAAATTTGAATTACAATCCTTTAAAATTTTGATAGATATTTGATTTGTAAATATGTTTAAGGAATTAATTAAAAAAATTTAAAAACAAAGAAGACAAATTTACCGTTATTCAAACCCCCCTTTCCTTTCCCAAGCCTTTCACTTTCTTTCACTATTCCAACATCACCTCCTCCCCTTCCCAGGCCTTTCACTTTCTTTCACCGTTCCAACATCACCTCCTCCCCTTCCCAAGCCAACCATCTCCATCGTGTTAGCCGATAATATAGCCATATATTATTGGAAAAATTTCATGTTTTATCTTTTATCTTAATATCCTTTTAGGCGGTATCTTTTGCCACGAAAATTGACGAGTTATGTACTTAACGTTTCAAACTCTTGCACATTACTTCTTTTAGGCCTAACTCAGTTAAATTTTATATTTACATAAGGGTATTTTAGTGTTTTACCCTTACCTAAAAATATTGTATCAAATAAACAAAACTTAAATTTAAAAAATACATATTATATCTTATTTTATTATATATAATATAAATAAATATAAAGAAAACACTTTCATACCCATACCCATCTCTCCCTACCTATCCCTCTATATATATATATATATATATATAGAGAGAGAGAGAGAGAGAGAGAGAAACGTGATCAGGAGAAAACGGCAAAAAGTGTGAGAACACATCCTGGCCGAACACGTGGCGTGGGGCATGATCAGGGTCCGAGGGTTTTTTTTTGTCTTTTTAGTATTCTTCTCCTTTCATGATTTTCGCATTTGACATGCTTCTTTATTTTTTGCGTGTAAGATAATTTTGGCGTTATGTAGATTTATTAATTATTTGGCGTTTTATTATTTTTTCTCAGATTTCTTCTCGTTGAATTAATTCTTTTTGTGTCACATAGTTAATCTTTTGGCGTTATGGCTTTTTCCATGTCATTTTTGGCGTTTTGTATCTTTTTATTAATAATTCATTACCATAGATTAATATTTTATGAAACTACAATAAAACGAAAATCAAAATAAACTAATAGTCTTCCGTAGGTGGGATTACATCAGAGATGTACCCATCGCTTTCTTCATCACTTTCTTTAGATTCTTCATCATCAAATTTCATTTTTGCGTATAACGCCATTAGCTCGTGTCTTCTTTCCTGCAGCCTATTCTTGAATATCACTGCATCCTTGGATTTTGGATCGTTTGAAGGTTTTAAATCACAGAGTTGTTCAATGATAGATAGCAACCCTGTCTTCAACATTTCTTCCATTGGTCTTGAATATTGCACCCCGTTTTGATAAGTAACTTCAAGTGTTCCTTCTTCTTCATGCAATACCCAACTGCTAAGTTTTGTTATATGAGTATCTTCAATATCATCATCATCTTCTGCTAGAAACTTTCTTTCCAGTCTTTTTATTATAGTTCTTGTTCTTTCACAATCGTCGTTTCTTGGAACCCCAAGGGCCAGGATATCCTTCTAAACATTTTCATTCATTCCCATCATGGCTTTTATTGTTCTTACCTTTACCCTTCTCCTGTCATATAACTTTAACTTTATGATGAATCGTTTTTCTTTCCTTTCAAACCTCCATGCAATAACCTTAGCCATTTTTTAAAATTTTTGCCGTTTTGGAGAATATGTGGCGATTTAGTCTTTTTTGGCGTGTTTGAGCTTGGGTTCTGATGGTCTTCTTTTATATTGACTTTTTTTCCCACGTATGTCAGGTAATTATGGCGTTTTAAAAAAGATAAAAAAAATTTAATATAATAAATGTTAGTAATTATGTTTTCAGTCGTTTCATTTTACTCTTTTTTGCAATTTTACCGTGTTTTGTTTTCAAACTCAACTGTTTTAATGGTGTAACGCGTCAAATCTTTTGACGGCTGTAATTATGGTGTTTTGTTTTCCAATGGCGGTTAGATAACTATTGGACTTCTTTTGTTTTATATTCTTTGCACATTGTTTCACGCTTTTTTTATAATATTAGTTGGTCAAATTAATTTTATTATAGTTTGGTAGTTTTTTGGGGGCTTTTTTATGGCATTATGGCGTTTTACACGTATTTGCTAAATTTGGCGTTTTATTATATTTTTCATTATAGCATTAATATTATTTTGTTGTTTATTTACTGACATTACAAAACAAACAATAGATAAAGAAAATTAAAAAAAAAAACAAAGCAGAAGCAAATTATGATTTAAAATCTGTAGTGTCATCAGTCTCTTTTTTCTTTTGAAACTACAAGAAATGTGACAAATAAATGGCGTTTTGGGTTTGGCGTTGTTTATTTTCTTTGTTCATGTGTTGAAGTGTCTTTGTGAGACATAAAGTGACCCCCTGTGGGTGGATGCTATCTGCCTGTGGTTTTCATTATATTCATTGAGGCCAAAGTAGTATTTACACTGGTATAGGTCTCTTCTTATCATCCAAACGTTCTTCAGGAACAAAGATGACAGTATGACATATGGGTGTCATCAGTCCCTCCTTTTTTCAATTTTGTCCATCTCATGCAGCAAAATCTTTCTACACTCACGTAACAAATCATTAAATGAAGCTTCAAGCAGAACATTACTGAGGATCAAAGAAAATATGTTTGCTGTTGTTGTATATTTTGGCGTTTTACATTGAGTTGTAAATTTTTTTTGCAACCACTGTGTGTTTTGTTGTGTTTTTTTTTGGTGTGATAAACGGAAGATGGTGAGGCGTTTCTATTTATAGAATTTTTTTGGCGCATAGTTTAGGCGGGATGTTATTTTTATAACAAAAATGTAATTAACATTTATCCGGATGTAAACTTTGGCATTATATATAATGGCCTTTAATATTTTATGGCGTTTTTGTAGCCAGACAACTTAAATAAAAACACAGAAAAAAGTACGCAGTGATAAAATTGGCGTTTTGTATTTATTTGGCGTTTTATTTTTCAATGGCGTTTTATGTGAGGAATGGTTTTTTTACTTTTTTACCCTTAATGACGCGCGTCCACGTAATAAAAATGGTGTTATTTACTAAAATGCCACCACGCCAATCTAGTCCATAGATTGTTTTGATCGGACGATCCATAAGCGTTCTCACCGTTCTCACACTTTTCACCGTTTTCTCTAAATCCTGATATATATAGACACCTGCAACCATCGCTCCCACCTACCAACACCATCACTAAACCAACTGACACCATCGCTATCACTGCCTTCCACCGCCCCCACTACACCCACTGCCCACCTGCCACCATAAACCACCGCCCACCTACCACCAACAACTACCGCCTATTCTTCATTTTTCCCTCTCCCCAAAGCCTAACATTTTCTCTTTTCCAATCAGACCTACTTGTGCTTAATTCCAACAGAGTCGGTGTGGTTGTCTAGGCTTAGATTTGATGGTGAAACGAGTGATGGTGACAGCGGTCCTTCTCGACGTAGGGTTTCACGACCACTGACTTCCAACGATTAGATATCACACCTTCAAAATCCACATGCGAAGTTTTACCGCTAGGCGTGCGACTGACCAGAATCAAGCCACTAATCATGTTGAACATATATTTAAGTTATTAAAAACCATCACAATCAACACGATTAGTGATTAACATTTAAATGTCCAAAACATAGTTTAAACCAACAGCGGAAGCTAAACGTAAAAACCCATACATGAGTTAAAAACCACAATGTTTAATAAAATTTAAAACCAAAAGTTTATTGCAGCCATGACACTCCAAATGCTGCAAGCTCTCATACTGTGCCTAACTACCTTCAAAGAATGCAGTAGCCTGTCAACATAAAGTTGGTGGGTTCACAATTTTAGTTAAGCGTAGAGCGTAAGCGCAAGTTCATATGTAAAAGTGCTATAAGTATGACTCGAATAACTAACCCTCATCACATGACTAAACTGTGTAGATACCGAAAACTAACGTAGTAAGTTTTTGTGCCATCCATCAATGTCTATCCGCATTGATGCAATAGGAAAGGTCAATAGTTCATGCTCGACTCCCCGCACGGTGCGCGGTTTGTCAAACCTGATGCGCTATCAACTAATACCCCGTCTGTCAACCCGGCAAGCTAATCAGTATAGTGTGTTGGGACTTTCAGGATGGAGTTTTTTGTTTAGTCCAAGCGTACTACTCCACCTCCAGTGGATAGTATGTTTCAGTGGTCCTACAAGGAACATGCGTGTAGCCCCAAACCAGGGGTACTGTATGTCTTTCCCAAACCAGGGAAATAAGGGTGTTGCCCTAAACCAGGGATGCATGCTTTTAGTAAAGTGTTGTGAACTCACATTAGTTTTGTTTGGTAAGACTTAAATACGTTATTAGTTGATGTGGTCAATACCCATAGGGTTATTAGTGTGTTTATGAAAAGTTCATAAGTTCTACACTCATCTAGCACACATATCACGCAGACAAGTTGTCACAAGATATTTTATCATGTTGTTTTCATGCACATGTTCATAAAATAACCTACGACATGGCACATATCATTTATACTATCACTAACCAAGTGCGGGCACTTAAAATAACAATTTTGATTCTTATAAGTTTATCAATCATGCATAGCAAATTCACTGAAATTAGACTGTTTTAGTAAGCTCGTTTACCATACTTACTTACGATGTTGCAAAAATTATGATCTTTTTATGGGACGTACCCCTCGGTGGGTTTGTCCTTGTGTTTTAAATTTTTGATGCCTAACCCTTTACTGAAAAATTTAGAAAAATCAATTACTATGCAGTGGCCAGATTCGTCACTTTCTGGATGCAGCTTATGGAAAAAATCATTTAAAAATCCTCGATTGCCCGATTTGACCCGATTCCATATGGAGATTCGTACTGACACCTAAGACCATCTACTGTATAAATTTCATGACTTAACTCCAAGCATTCACCGAGATATGACATAAAACACAATGCACAAATTCTGCAGAAAAATGCAGCTTTGACCACGGAAACGAAATATTTTTTTTTTAAAATATCAAAAGACATCTAAAAATTGTGATTCTAGCGCCATTTGAAGCATATTTCGAAATACTACACTTTGGACTCAAGAAAATCCAGTTTTCGTTATGTTATGACCCAGTTATAGCCCACTGAAGTCGGTTGTAATGGTTGGACAACTTCCTGTTTCAGCTCTTAGTGACATAAGACGAGTTTTAAGACTTTAATCCCATACCTAGCAAGATAACACGACACCAATACATCACTTAAAGTAGATTGTCATCTCAAATCATATCCTATATCAATTTGTTTATTAATAACCACAAGTTTAACCAAAATCCTACAAGACCCAAACCCTAGGAATGATACGAACACACAAACGATTAAACACCAACAAACATGATATCTAGCAACCCTAATTTACGAGTAATCATCAAAGAATGTCAAGAATCATCATCAATACAAAAAACACAGCCAAGTTTTAAGCTATTCTAAGAACCAAAATCAAAGCATAAAGATTACCGAGTCGAGGAAGTGAGATGGATCGCTAGATGCCTGAACCGAATGAGGAAGAGGACTTCTTGAGCCTTACTTGTCAACTAGAGGGTAGTAGAGAGAGTCAGAAGCTGAGATCCCAGATTTTAGGGTTCTTGGTGTTGTAGTGATTATGATAAAACATGATTACGTCAATTAAAAAAAATGCTTTAAAGGGTGTGGGGCAGTTTTGGGATACATGGGCCGCAACTAAAGGGGTTTGGGCTGGGTGGTTTGGGCCGATAAGAAGGTAGGTTGCACTTAAGCACGGTCCGAGAGTGGGAGTTTTGCGTGGAATGAAACGACATGAAAGGGTGGGGTTTCGAGTTGGGTGAAATAGTTTGCGTGTGAGGTAAGGTGGTTCGTACAAATAGGTAATGGAGTGTATCGATATCGAGTTTAGATAATTATATATTGAAGAAACACTAG
The DNA here is from genome assembly GCF_002127325.2 of Helianthus annuus. Classification (NCBI taxonomy): domain Eukaryota; kingdom Viridiplantae; phylum Streptophyta; class Magnoliopsida; order Asterales; family Asteraceae; genus Helianthus; species Helianthus annuus. The sequence continues at coordinate 137,652,823 of NC_035441.2, read as the reverse complement.
ATTAATGACCGGAATCGAATAATCTAGAGGGTTTGGATCTGCATAAAAGGGGGGGGGTTGTTTCTCTTGTTTGATTCGATACAACATACCTTCTTCTCCGATGAACTCTGCAAAAAAGAAGCACCGTTAGCCTCGCCAAATGGAGAAAGGGGTTCTCTCCTTGACCCGACTCCGGTGTGAGAATAAGTATGGATTATGAAGAAGAAGATGTATTGTAGAAGTATGTGTAACTTGAATTTCATACCTGAATGGTTCTCATATTTATAGCCAGGAGTCTTTTGGGCGGGAAAACCCGTTAGTGAAAAGTTGACGGAAGATGCCAACCCTGTAAGTGGTTACATTTCCTTCCGTCAAGTTTCTTGATCCGTCGTGAGTGCACACGGATCGTGGTTTAGATCGATGGCTGGGGTTTTTCCACGTGTAAAGTGATTAAATGGAGATTACTCTCCAATTGCATGCTCTCGTTGTGATTTCAGGGATGCCTGAGGTGGCGACACGTGTCCAGACGGTTATAACCGTCTTAGTGGTGCACGATTGAATTCCTTCTAGAAGATTACTGCTGTAATTTGGTGTGACTCCTTGTGTGTGGAATCAGCTGAATAAATAAATCCCAAGTCTGGGTAAATAATTTTTAAGCCTGGATATTATTATACGGAAGTATTTTAACTTAGGATTTTCATCCTTTGTTTGTGGGGAAGGCGCAAGGATTTATGATTTCCTTTTGGCGCACGAGTGCCGTTTGCTATCTGCCTTTTAAGCCTTCTTTGTAGGACCAGTGTGCGGCCGCACAAGGTCAGAAGGGCTATTTGACCAAGTTGTGGTATGGTCCCAAGTACTTGTCATAAGGTTTTTGGGACCTTACCCCTTCAAGTCCCCCCCAGTCTAGTGTTGCTCTTATGCAAGTAAGTGGAGCACTGGACTTATGAGAGAGAAAGTGCTTCTTGGCGCGAAAATGAGAAATCTTTTATGAGAAGATTTAATTTTGTTTTTAAAAGACTTTTTTTTAGGGGAAATTATGACTTTCTGCCTTCTTATAATCATGACCTGACGTGTGGTGACGCCAGTTTGTAATAAAAAATTGATATTTCGCAATATTTTCCTTCTTACATTGGGATACGTAATGGCGCTTGTCAGGCTTCATTAATGGAGATAAGACCTTAGTCCCTGTAGCGCCGTTCAGAGGGGACGTTTTTCTGACAGTTATTCATGGTGATCAAGTTTTTTCTTTTCCCGGAGTATTGTTCCTCTCTATATATATATATATATATATATATGTATGTATTGGGATGCTCGTTTGCTTCCTTAGTTTGAAAAGAATGAAGGGGAAAAGTATCTTTCGTTCCCGGCGACTTTCAGATATCCTAAGGATTCGTGAAGCTGCTGAGGCCCTCTTACTTCTTGCTAACTCTCCGCCATTAATGGCTACCGGAAAAGAAAATTCTTTCGTTGTTGGCTCTCCAATGGTTGCTGGTTCTGATGGTAAAGTTTTCCGGCAAGAGGGTGTTGCCGATGAGGAAGCCGGTGTCTTGTCCGTTGATGCTTTGATGACCCGTTTTCCAACGATTCAACACGGGGGATGTGAATTGGTGTATTCCTGTCGGAAAAATCGCCGTGTCGATTATGTGCCAGTTGTTGTTGACGGTCATGCTACTAACTAGGTTAGGTTTGGGAAATAATGTATTCCCTTTCTTGTTGTTTGTATAAATTTGCTGGTTTTGGTACTGGAAAGGTTTTGAAGATCATTGCCATGATCTTTGTTATGAAGTGTTATGCTACACTTGATAATGTATATTTTTTTTGTTTGGTGTACTGCTGTACCTGTAGATTTTGTTTGTTTTGTGTGTTTGGATTACAATATGCTGCATGTGTTTTAATTGCTTTGATCAGGTAGAGCGAATGAGAGATGGTATTGTGCTCATGTGTGAACGTTTGTCCAGAATATGCGCTTATGTTGCGCTTTTTCCAGACTATTCATGAGGTGTACAATGTTTACCATGTTGTTTTCGCGTAGACCAAAAGAATTACATGCAATTTGTAACAAACAGTAACAAGTATGAAGATGATGTTTGTATTAATAAAGTGCGAGGCTTGCAATACAAGTGTAATAGGAAATACATTGCCTGTGAATGAGTTGTCCTATATGTAACACCTGCGCAACTGCTGCGCGTTCCAGGTGCGGGGAACTAGAGTCCCATCAATTCTTTTTAGGGTGTATGCCCCTTTGCCTAGGACCTCATTGATGATGTATGGTCTTTCCCATTTTGGCGCTAATTTGCTTGGTTTTTCTGCGTTTGACGCTTCATTGTCGCGCAAGACGAAATCACCAGGAACAAAGGTACACACACGTACACGCGCGTTGTAATATTTTTCGAGTTTGGATTTGTACCTTGCTTCTGTGATGGCGGCGTTCTCGCGCCTTTCTTCAAGAAGGTCTAAATCCATTCTTCGTTCATGCTCATTGTTTTGTTTTTCCATGGCTATCATGCGCAGTGACGGTAGGCCAATTTCGGCTGGGATTACGGCTTCAGACCCGTAGACCAAGCTGAATGGAGTTTCTCCTGTGCTAGTCTTTGGCATTGTTCGATGTGCCCATAGGATGCTAGGGAGTTCATCGAACCATCCTCTGCGCGCTGTGCCCAGGCGCGCCTTAATGCCGTCGACTATTTGTTTGTTGATGCTTTCGACTTGGCGATTTGCTTGTGGGTGTGCCACAGAGGCAAAGTTGTGCTCAATCTTCATTTCCTTGAACCATTTCTGTAGATCTTCTGAGGCAAAGTTAGTGCCGTTGTCGGAAATGATGCGCAATGGCAATCCAAATCTGCAAATAATATGTTCCCATATAAATTTGCGGATTACCATTGCTGTGGTTGAGGCTAAGGCTTTAGCTTTAACCCACTTCGTGAAGTAGTCGACTACTACAATGATGAATTTGACTGCGCCTGGCGTGTCAGGAAATGGGCCAACAAGATCGATGCCCCATTGTTGGAATGGCCAGGCAGACGTAACTGGTACTAGTGGATTCTTTGGCCGGAGCGTCTTTGGCGCGTGACGTTGGCATGCTGTGCATTTCCGTAGTATTTCTACCGCGTCTACATGCATTCCCGGCCAATAATATCCTGCGCTCATTATTTTTGCTACTACCATGCGCGGTCCGGCGTGTATCCCACACAAGCCTTCATGGATTTCTCTGACCATGTATTGTGCGTCTGTCCTTTCGACGCATCGTAGTAATGGTCCCATGAATGACTTTCTGTATAGAATGTCGTCCGCTATTTCGTAGTTTATTGCTTTATTCTGGATTTTCCTAGCTTTCGCCTTTTCTTCCGGGAGTTTTCCGTGTTGTAAGTATAAGATGATCGGAGACATCCAAGACAGATTGCCGATCTCTATAATGTTAACTTGTTTGAGAGGAACAGAGGGGTTGGACAATACCTCTATACGCACCTCTTTTGCTAAGTGCTTGAAGCTGGTAGCGGCCAATTTGCTTAGTGCGTCCGCATGTTTGTTTTCACTTCTGTTTATATGATTGACCTTAAATGTTTGGAATTGACTAATCAACATCCGCGCTTGTTCTAGATATAATGCCATAGCCTCATCGTAATGCCCATTGACTTGTTCAGCCACTAGTTTTGAATCAATGCTAGCTTCCAGGTTTCTTGCTCCCATTTTAAGCGCTAGGCGAAGGCCTGCTAAGAACGCCTCGTATTCCGCTTCGTTGTTAGTGCTTCGGAAGTCTAGGCGTATGGCGTATGTAAGCTCGTGGTCATCCAGGCTGACTAGTCGGAGACCTGCCCCTGCTCCATCATCATTAGAAGCGTCGTCCGTGTGTAGGGTCCAGACCCTATCGTCGAAAACAGGAAAAGGGTTTTGGATTGCCTCACACTCCTGGACTTTGTCAATTGGAACTTCTGTGGCGAAGTCTGCTAGAACTTGCCCTTTGATTGCCGGTCGTGGTCTGTACATGATATTGTATCCTCCGAGCTCAATAGCCCATTTGGCCAATCTTCCCGCAACGTCAGGTTTGGATAAGATTTGACCCAAGTGGTAGTTGGTAAGAACTGTGATGACATGATCGGAAAAATATCGACGTAAGCGTCTTGATGCATGTACTAGCGCTAGGACTAGTTTTTAGATCATTGTATAACGTGTCTCTAGGCCAGTGAGCATCTTGCTTATGTAATAAATTGGAGTCTGAACATTTTCTCGCTCCACCATCAATACCGCACCTACTGCTACTTCCGCAGCAGATAGATATAAAATCAGCGGTGCTTTTTCTCTTGGTGCGGTTAGCGTTGGCAGCTGAATTAAACATTCCTTCATTTGTTTGAAGGCTGCTTCCGCTTCTGGTGTCCACTGGAAGTGAGTTTTCTTCGCGCAGTTTCGCAGCGTGCTGATGAATGGATAAGACTTCGCCGCATGGTTTGCCAAGAATCTGTTCAAGGCTGCTAGACGTCCGGCGAGTCTTTGCATTTCTTTTATTGTTGCAGGTGATGGCATTAGCTGGATTGCCTGCACTTTCTCTGGGTTCACTTTGAAACCGTCTCTTGTGACTATGAAGCCCAAAAATTTCCCTTCCTCCATGCCGAAGGAGCATTTCGTTGGGTTGAGTTTCAAGTTCACGCTGCGCAAAGAATCGAACGTGCGCTGGATGTTTGCAAGCATCGTTTCTTCCTCGTGGCTCATGATGACAAGTTCATCCATGTATACTTCAACTGTCTTGCCGATGTCGCCTCTGAAGACTGTGTCCATTAAGCGTTGGTAAGTTGCGCCTGCGTTGCGCAAGCCGAAGGGCATTTTTGTATAACAGAAGATGCCCTTATCTGTGCGAATACGGTCTTGTCCTCGTCTTCTTGCTTCATCTGGACCAGATGATATCCTTTGTAGCAGTCAAGAAAGCACTTCCATCTGAAGGATGCTAGAGAGTCGACTTTTTTATCTATCTCAGGAAGCGCATAGCAGTCTTTTGGGCATGCTTTATTTAGGTCTTTGAAGTCGACGCACATTCTCCATCCACCGCTATGCTTTTGGACCATTACCGGGTTGGCGACCCATGTATGGTACTAGACTTCGCGCAAGATTCCAGCATTGAGTAGCTCTGTTACTTGCTCGTCCATGGCTTTTGCTTTCTCATCGCTGAAGCTGCGCCGTCCTTGAGCAACAAGTTCTGCTGAGGGTCGGATGTTCAGACAATGTTGCGCTATGTCGCGCAGTACACCAGTCATGTCTGCTGGGCACCAAGCAAATATGTCTTTGTTATTGGCAGTAACTCTTTTAATTGTGCTCGTGTTGCCGAGGAAATGACGTGCCCTAGCTGAATGGTTTGTTCTGGGTATTCATCGTTCAGAACCCATTTCTCCGGTTCATTTGACGTTGAGGGCTTAGCTACTTTTGCTGGTGGCTCATCGTCCACGTACATGACCTCCTTGCTGGAGTATAGAATTGCGACTCTAGTTTCTATTGGAAAACCGCATGCAGCATGTGGGATCGAAGTGATCATGCTGAACTCTCTTTGTGACCTTCTACCGAGCAATACATCATGGCGTGATGTTGCTAGCATGACCATGAAATTCACTGTGAGTGTGCGCGAATGCTCGCCGTCAGATAGAGTCACAGGGAATGCTATTTGTCCTAACGGGAACACAGCTTCATTGCAAAATCCGGTGAGAGGGAAATCTACCGGCTCCAGACGTGCTTTGTCTTCTGGATCTAACTGTTTGAAACACTGCTTGTATATGATGTCCATTGAACTTCCTGGATCTATAAACATATAGTCCGTTCTGTAATGGCCGAAGATGCCAGTAATGATTACTGGTCGCTCTTCCTGAGGGCCTCCAGGAACAATAGGAAACACCACTTGCTGTTCCCTCCAATGTTGATCATGATGTCGTTTGTTTGGCCTTCGTGAAGGGTGTAACAACCCTCATCAAAATTATCATTTATTGTATTATTTCATCCAATAGGAAACCCTAATTGAGACACCCAAGTGATTCTGCACAAACCCTAAAAATTTCAGAACAATCAGAATCAGGATCAGGGCCCCTAAAACACAAGGGGGGGGGGTATTCCCTACTTAACGATTATCCTTATAAAACGTTGTCAAATTGAAATTTACGAAAATGTCGACTCAGCAATCCTACACCCACACGTGGCCACCCTATAGTTAAAACGCAACCCTTACAGACCATAAGGGATAAAAGTCTTATGGTCCGTAAGCATTTCAAAATTCGTATATCAATAGCAGACTTTGGGACTGGAATTTGGGCGATTGAACGACGTAAAAACTCGTAATACACACTGAGTTACGTTCTGTTTACTATCAAAATCACTAATTAGTATAGCGGGGTGCTGCTACGATACAGGGTATTAACTCGATCGCTGCTACGATTCAATGTCCGATCGATAGAAACTATCCGATGGATGTTTTAGTTCTATCCTTTGTCATTCGTCGTGATTCCGACAGGATGTTTGAGTATCACCCGAACTCGTTGAATACTCTGTCATTCGTTGTGAATCCGATGGATGTTTAAGTGATTGCACTTTGTCATTCATTGTGAGGGTTTTAATCTCGTGAGTTATCGTAATTGCTGTATTAAGCCACCTACCTAGTTCGTATGCACTAGGTTACAAGGTTAAATCAATAGACTAAGCTCTGCCTGTATAAATCTGCAATATATCAAGGATTATCTGTAGACTAAACTTTGGCCATATGAATCTGCATGCTTATAATGTGAGTCATTCTCTTTTTATCAACTGTCTTACAAAACTCCAAATTATTTTTAAAGTTATAATTACAGGGATTAAGTCTTTGTAGTCACCATATTACAGCCGGTATGTGGGGTTTTGTATACATTACTTGATAATTTTCACCATTGGGGCAGCCAGTGGGTGATATGACAATAATCACAGACACCATTGGACAATTAGAGGGCCAATGGGTCGAGTGACAAAGTACCGTGGGTAGTTGGTTTGATATCAGAAACATTGTAATCGCTCTTAATACTGTAAATTATAACAAACAGGTCGTTTTATTAAATAGAATGATTCACTCAGTATTTTCCGCTGACAAAACCTTTTTAAAACGCGTTTCAGGTAATTACAGTAGATTGGAGTAAAAGATGGATACGGCACTAAAAGGCATCAAGAAGTGGCTTATTTTATTAATTAAAATCAAATTAAGAAATATTGTTTTATGTAATAAAATTTATCTTTATTAAAGCTACCTTTGTAAAACATGGATTTATTCCATCTATTTAATAAATAAAAAAATCCGGTGTTTCTAAACTCTGATATTTTTCCTAACTCACGGTCCTGATTAAATTTCCGCTGCAATATTTTTCAAAATAATCACCGGTACCATTGGGCTGTTCGCGACTCCCGATTCCGTCCAGGGTGGGTCGGGGGTCGTGACAGAAGGTGGTATCAGAGCCACTGCTTTAAGTCTTTAGGTGTTGTGATAATAATACCTAAAAGAGTTAGGAGATTGCTATTAACTAGTAGCACACATTATAGCATTTAGACTTGAACTTAAGAAAAGATGCCTTAGTATAAACTTCAAAATAAGCTAAGTACTTATGTGAATAAATTATGATGGATTTTTGTATGCCATAAGAATAGTAATTAGAATATTGCAAAATATGATAAATAAGCAAGAATTAATAGTAATTATTGCTTATTGATATTACCTGGTCTAGAATAAAATATGTTATGGAAATACAAATTTCCTTGATTCTGGATAAAAGCCCTAATAAAAGAGGCACTTTTAAAATATTGAAAAGATACTATTTATGGGAAATAGAAAATTTTCTCCGGCAAAACTTGGTATAGAGTAGCAGACTCTCCAGCTTGTCCGGATATACTGAGGTTACCTCTCCGGCGCGAACCGGATAAGACAGGGTAAATAATATGTCAAATCAGTGACAAGATTTCCCTAAATAATATCATGACCTGATATCTGACTTGTTTTTAGAAATATGAATCTGTTAAATACATTGACCTGATAAATGGTATGTTTATTTCAGCATGTGAAATATGTGATTATATAGATATATATATATATCTATAAGAAATTCCACAAGTCAATATGGAATAAAGCATAAACATAAGTGTCTAGATTTCTTTACTAGGAATCTCTTTTCCAATATCAAACATTATTTCTTTTGATCATCTGTCTCGTAGCTCGTATGATAAAATAAACAATGGAAAACCTTTAAGTTAAAACGCCATCAAAAGAATTTCTAACGCGTTATCATAAACTATTAACGCAAGTAAGAAGCATGTAAAGTTATGATAATATACAAGAAAACACATGAAACTTAAATTATACGTCCACAGACGTCAAAGTATATTTCACACGACTTTCAAGGCAAGACCTTTTGAAAATATGATTAGGCACAACAACAAGGCATCCCAACAGTGGGAAAACTACTGATCAAAAAGCGGCACTTTGCCACATGATCCTACAAACAACATAAATCTCGCTGAGGTACGTTGGAACAATATTTCACAATCATCGGTGCACAGTCTAATCTGAGTCATAATTATTAGCACTACAAAAGGAGTCACATACCTTTGCAATCCCCCTATTTCATTCTATTCGACATTCCCTGATAATGTCACTTAACAACAGTTATCACACGAAATTCCAGATAAAGTTCTTATATTTCTTTCGTTAAAATTCTGACCTATGTGAATAAACTTTGGCATTGCTACTTCCCCTAATGGTCATCATACCATGAGGATTTCTTTCATAGTAGCAAATATTGATCTATTTCATTTCTTGGTAAATCCACACGTTACACATGCACTGTTTGTTGTGCATGTGGTTCATTTGAGTTATGAAGACCATAGGAGGGCATCATTCCAATTTGTTGTTTTATCAAAAGTTCAAATCTCATTTTGCTATACTTGATCTTTGCATTGTAAACCGCGTTTCTACAAAGCAATGACTCTTTAATATCGAATCAATGAATTTCTTGAAAAACTTGATTTTCTTTTAAAAGGTATACATGGTTTCTGTTATAATCATGTCCAAACTTCCTTATTAAAACTCGTTTTATTCAAACCCAGTTAACTTGCTCGCAATACGTATTCAATTGAAAGTCCCATATGATATTTTCAGGCCGTCATATTTGAAATAATCCCAACAAGCACTTTGATTCTCTTGAACTATAACATGCTTATTTGGTCTTCGATTTCATGGAATCGTTTCTTTGATCACGATCACCTTGTGGTGACGTTTTCACAAAATCTGAAGCTTGCACTAATTTCGGATTTAATTATTTATTTATTTATATTGAATCCGCTAGAATTTATTCTATAAAAGCAATCTTAACACAATCATGTGCTAAGATATTGATACACAAATTTATTTCATATTCCAGTATATCTCTTTCGAGCCTTTCGTAATATTTATCGAAAAACATTATATAAATTTAAAATATAAATTTTATTGATTAATATATATGGAAACTTACAATATAGTATTCCTATATTTAAAATTCTTGTTAAAATCATTAAGGTGAAGAATTTATATTTTTTACGTATAAAAATATGTTTGAGGAATACTCTCGTTTAAATTTATGTTAGTTACTTATTATTTATTTTTGATAGTTAATATTAGTTTTATTATTAATAATAGTAGTGTTAGTATTATTTTAGGTATTAGGGTTATTGTCAAGGACAAATATTGGATAGCCTAGCCTTAGTTAGGCATGGACTGATCACCTATGCTTAAACAAGGCAGCACTAACCAATATCCAACCATGATAATAACTATTTAATATATATAAATTAAGTCATCCTACTTATTTAGTAAATTTTGATTATATATAAAAATATATACATATATATACTTTGTACTGTAAAGAGAAAACATATTTTCATAAAACAATACAAGAATTAGAGGGACGAATAAAAAAATAATAATTATCACATGTTTTGTGGTAACTATGTACCATAACACTCTGGCAAGAAAATAACCATATAAGAATAATATAGTAGTCATCAACTACGTTGGGTTAGGAGAACATTGTAATATATAAAGAATAGTCCCCGTTTTCACTTATTTACAACATTTGTAAATACATTCACAACGTTATATGATTTCAAAATGAAAATAAGTAATCACATTGAATCGACCCATTAAGTATTATATATATTTACAAAATATTTCACAGATACTTTTGTACAATAAATATTTTTACACCTTTATTTACCACTTTCATTTAACGTTATAAATAAAAGTGAATTCTTTTACAAAATAATAATACTAAAATATTTTGTAATGTAATAACTTCATTGCGGTGTTCTGTAATGTATATTACATGATAAATATAAGTTATTTTACATAGTATAGTAAAATACTATAAATTTTTATTTAAAAGTAGTAACCATTTACATATAGTAAAAATGTGTAATAAATAATATATATTACATTTGCTTTCCAAATATAATATAAATTGGTCATGCCAAAACAACTTGTTCTCATTATATTTCGATCTATAGGACATAGTATGAAAAAATATGGTCACTAATAGTGTACTATCACATTGTTTCATAATTAAAACAACTTGGAACTTTAAACAATGACACACTAACTCTATTTTCTTTCCGTATATCCTTACAATTCACTCATGTCAGCACATTGATTTTCTCATGTCATAATTTAATATTTGACAAATCATTTTTCATGCCTTTATTTCAATTGGAACCTATCAATTCTAAAGTCTTACTCAGTTGCCAATCCAAGTAAGCTTTCTTTTGACAAAGAATTTTTATTGATTCTAAAAAAATCCTTCACATTCATTCTAAATATCTATTAATCATATATCTTTTGGATTGAACCTAGTCACCTTAGAAATTATATGATTTCATCTCATTCGTTTGTCATCAATTTCTTGAACTAATTCAGTTGAATCTTTGAATCCTACTTATGGCACAACTCGTATTCATAAAATTAGATATTTTGATTCTGTGACATCTATCTTAATATTGTTTTATTGACTAAAATATAACATAAGTCTAAAAGAAATATCATAAACCAAATCTCGAGGACGAGATTTTTATTAAGGTGGGGAGAATGTAACAACCCTCATCAAAATTATCATTTATTTTATTATTTCATCCAATAGGAAACCCTAATTGAGACACCCAAGTGATTCTGCATAAACCCTAAAAATTTCAGAACAATCAGAATCAGGATCAGGGCCCTAAAACACAGGGGGGGGGGGGGGTATTCCCTACTTAACGATTATCCTTATAAAACGTTGTCAAAATTAAAATTTACGAAAAAGTCGACTCAGCAAGCCTACACACACACGTGGCCACCCTATAGTGAAAATGCAACCCTTACGGACCGTAAGGGATAAAAGTCTTACGGTCCGTAAGCATTTCAAAATTCGTATATAAATAGCAGACTTTGGGACTGGAATTTGGGCGATTGAACGACGTAAAAACTTGTAATACACACTGAGTTACCTTTTGTTTACTATCAAAATCACTAATTAGTATAGCGGGGTGCTGCTACGATACAGGGTATTAACTCGATCGCTGCTACGATTCAATGTCCGATCGATGGAAACTATCCGATGGATGTTTTAGTTCTATCCTTTGTCATTCATCGTGATTCCGACAGGATGTTTGAGTATCACCCGAACTCGGTGAATACTCTGTCATTCGTTGTGAATCCGATGGATGTTTAAGTGATTGCACTTTGTCATTCGTTGTGAGGGTTTTAATCTCGTGAGTTATCGTAATTGCTGTATTAAGTTAGCTACCTAGTTCGTATGCACCAGGTTACAAGGTTAAATCAATGGGCTAAGCTCTGCCTGTATAAATCTGCAATATATCAAGGATTATCTGTAGACTAAACTTTGGCCATATGAATCTGCATGCTTATAATGTGAGTCATTCTCTTTTTATCAACTGTTTTACAAAACTCCAAATTATTTTTAAAGTTATAATTACAGGGATTAAGTCTTTGTAGTCACCGTATTACAGCCGGTATGTGGGGTTTTGTATACATTACTTGATAATCTTCACCATTGGGGCAGCCAATGGGTGATATGACCATAATCACAGACACCATTGGACAATTAGAGGGCCAATGGGTCGAGTGACAAAGTACCGTGGGTAGTTGGTTTGATACCAGAAACATTGTAATCGCTCTTAATACTGTAAATTATAACAAACATGTCGTTTTATTAAATAGAATGATTCACTCAGTATTTTCCGCTGACAAAACCTTTTTAAAACGTGTTTCAGGTAATTACAGTAGATTGGAGTAAAAGATGGATACGGCACTGAAAGGCATCAAGAAGTGGCTTATTTTATTAATTAAAATCAAATTAATAAATATTGTTTTATGTAATAAAATTTATCTTTATTAAAGCTACTTTTGTAAAACATGGATTTATTCCATCTATTTAATAAATAAAAAAATCCGGTGTTTCTAAACTCTGATATTTTTCCTAACTCACGGTCCTGATTAAATTTCCGCTGCAATATTTTTCAAAATAATCACTGGTACCACTGGGCTGTTCGCGACTCCTGATTCCGTCCAGGGTGGGTCGGGGGTCGTGACAAAGGGCCTCCTTGTGTAACACCTCGGAAATTCCTGTCCAATAAAATAAAGACACGTGTCATGAGAGACAAACGTGTCAGGAACCGGATCAAATAAAAAGATGTATGGTAGGATTTTAAAGAGGGCGTCATGTTATTAAAAATACCTCTGAACGACCCAAGGGCGACATGTTATTAAAACACCTCTGAGCGACCCAAATTATAAATCCTAAGATCCTTAAATCGTTTTATAAGCATCTGATATATAACCGGTTGTTCTAAATAAATAAAATTTCCATTTCTATATGGAAAATTTGAAGTTTCAAGAATATTGCTATAACATTCAGAAGTTGGTTTTGGTTTACAAAGAATTGAATTGGAACAAATAAACATCTATTACATTTCCGACAATTCCAAAGCCTGAGACAAAAAGCCAAAGTGATATAAAGGCATGCAGGCATGCAAGGCCTGAGATAATGGTCCCTACACTGCAGTAAAAGCATGAGGAATCCGACACTACACAATTGCATGGTCAATACTTGGAAATTTGTAAAATTTTTGGCTTCTGGCCATCGGTTACGGACCGTATGGCTATAAGCTTACGGTCCGAAAGGTGCGTATCTGGGCGATTTTTGCAAAGGTCGGTTACGGACCGCAACAATTTCAGCATACGGTCCTCAAGAGCTGCATACGGACCGCAAGAGCTTAGGCTTACGGTCCGTAAGCCTGTCGCTGGCAGCAGAAAATGGACAGCTGCCTATTCAGCCTGTTGCACCGACTTATGAGAATGGTTTTCGAAACCAAGGACTTGCTAGACAGTATTTAGCCCTCTAGGGACACCTGGGGTGATCACACAACAATTGTAGAGTTGCATGGAATGATCTTGAGCTCCCTTGATCAGTATATAATGAGAACAAAGTTGTGAACTTTCACTTGCTCATTCTACTCTCTTGAAGCATTGCTCTGGAGCTTTTCTGGACTTCCACAAGTTTCCCTAATCATCCCTAATCCTATTTAGGACCTTTGTAAGTGATCCTAACCATTCATAATTAAGTTTAGCTTAGTTAATTAACTAAGAGTCAAACCGTCGTAATTAAGGTTTGACTTCGAGATTAGTCAATAATTACTCAGTCAAATCTCGAATTAAAAATACCTATAAGTAGGTAATTATGTGGGTAACAAACCCTTAAAAGGGTATTTCCAGATTCTCACTCTAACCATGATAATTGTCGAGTCAAAGCTTACTTTAAAAAGTCAACAGAATGTTTAAATCCAAATTAACTCATAATTAGCAATGTAGGATACATGCAACCTGTTTGATCATTAATATAACTTGGTAACTAATGTAAGAACATGTCCCAACATGTTCAACTCGACGATTTTCTGTTTAGACCCGGTTTGGAACCGAAAGTCGCATAGTTTGACTTTCGCTTTGACTTTCAGTTCTGACCCGTTTTAGCCAAGTTTAGGATTGCCTTAGAGCTTCTTTTGGACCTAGTACCATGTTAGTATAATCCTCTGTGATTATACGGCTTGGTTCACTAGTTGTCTAATTATTATGCAAATTTCCGTTAAAAGCCCATATGTTGACCATTATGCCCAAATGTCCATAAAATATGATTTTTGAAAATATAAAAGGGTAGACATCTTAGTTACTGAATTATAAACTTGTATCTAAAATTTAACATCAGTTTGAGGTCTAGATTAAGAGTTATGCTCATTAGCGTAATTAGAGGCTTTCTTAGTAATTAAGTAGCATAATTAGCATATAGCCTATCTAAACCCAAATTTTTATATCAAACTTTATACCCACTGATATATAATAATATTTTGGGATTTTTAGAGATTTTTATTTATTTTTAGGCTGAGCATAACTTAGAGTTCTAAGCTTAATTCGGCTAATACCGGTTTTGCCCTTTTGGGCTATAAAATGAGTTTTATAAATCCTTTTGACCTCAAACCTTTTTCTACTGATTTATTATGTTAAATATATTATTTTGAGCCTTCTGAAATTATAAAGTATCAGCTTTTCTTTTAAAACCCGGAATTAGCTCCAAATCGCCTTTTTAGGCATTTTTACGACATAGTATATGTCAAAACTAGTTTATATATATTAAAGTTGATACCTACTGATATACTTAGTAAAATTTTATATTATAACAGTAAACTAAATTTTGGAACTCAGATTTCCAGTTTTGACCTTTTAGGCTTATGTGATTTTACCAAAATGCCCTTTCGGTGCACAAGATGGCTATAATTAATAAAATTCACATATATTTGATACTATACTGTTATAACATAGTTAACTAAGTATATTTACTGATTTATTCAGATATATAACTCAGATTGCTAGTTTAACTCTTTTATACCCTTTTAAATGACCAAAATGCCCTTATGAGGCATAATTTGAGTTTAAAATTATTTGGGGCATAATAGGACATATCTTGCTGATATCACAACATATTTGGTGCATATAACCTCA
Source organism: Helianthus annuus (assembly GCF_002127325.2). Lineage (NCBI taxonomy): Eukaryota > Viridiplantae > Streptophyta > Magnoliopsida > Asterales > Asteraceae > Helianthus > Helianthus annuus. Next base: position 137,637,783 of record NC_035441.2, on the reverse strand, counting down.
GGAAACTTGTATATGATTTATTTGGTTACCCGTTACGCACTTTCGCGCTCGGATCGGCTTATGTAACTAGTTTACACATATTAACCGAAACGGGACAAACCGTATCATCTTTGTCTCAAATCCAGAATGTGTTTAATTTACCCATATTATACAAGTCTCCAAACTTGTTGGGTCTAAATCACATTCCTTTCCGGTTTTCGCCTTCCATGCGATTAAACCGTATTTATCCTTGAAACTAACCGGTCTAAGCTTAGGCTATATTAAAGACCTGTTAGGATTCTAATTGGTTATTATAAACCTTTGTTCCAGAATAGGAGACCCGGTAAAAGACACTTGCATTTGCTTATTGTGGTTTATACTTGCTCAGGTAAATACTTTTAACTTATTTTCCCTTATACGGGCTTGGGGTACGGTATATAAAATATCGCTTGGTCGGGCAATTGACCTTAACTCATTAGTAGTTGAGTATTATCAATGTGACCCGTTTAAAAATTTGTTTTGTTTGTTTTACGCCTTTGGGAGTTTAATGACCATGTCCCGGATATCCTTGGCATCATTCATGAAATGGCCACGACCTTGACATGCGGGTGTAGGCGTACACCCGATAATGTGTCCATATTTATTAAGGTATAACCGCTGGTTTCCCGCTGCGGATTTATACTATGTGGTGTGTCTATTAATCTTAAACCCGGCACGAACCGGGCGACTAAACGCATAACGAACATGTAATTCTTTTACAAGTTTTGATTCGATTAATTATCCCAAGTTATAAAAAGTTTTGTGCCATGTGCATTCAAATCAATTTTTAAAATGTTTTCAAAATGAGTCAGTTAAATTGTATTTACCAGTGTAAACTGACGTATTTTCCCCCAAAAAGATTAAGTGCAGGTTCTACACAAAATAGGCTGGCCACTCCTTAGCATCGTTAGAGTCTCGCAAACTTGGATGCCATTATCTGTTGAACAGTTTTCTCCTTTTTATTTCGATCCGCATGTGGATCTATTTCAGCTACTATGTGATACTTGGATATTACATTTTGTTTGGTTGAAATGAATCTATTTTATTGCTTCCCCTGTGCATTATAATTTGTGTTGTTTGACTATGATGATATCAACTACGTCACGATACTCCCCCACCGGGCCCACCGGTGACACGTGGAAATTAGGGGTGTGACAGGTTGGTATCAGAGCCAACACTGAGTGAATTAAACACTAGCCTTTTGTGTTTAATCTCAGTGCACAAATTGCACATTCTTCGAGTTCCGAGTCTAGACATCGAACATAGGACAAAATCTGTTTTGTTTTTTTTTTCGGTCTTTTATTCTTTTATATTGGTCGTTATCTTAACCATGTTTGCAGGTTGAAAATGCAGCCAAGATTTCTGAGAGGACGAGGCAAAGGCCCAGTTACAGGCCATGATCATGAAGCTGGGCCTTCAAACTGGCGAACGCCATCAATTACCATGAGTACAAGCCCGCAGGAACCGTGGAGGCTCTATGTCGAACCGGGGAGGCGGTCGCTCTCCCTCAGTTCCTCACCTTCGTATTTGCATTCATTTGGGCCCCAATCAGAAAATGAGCCCAATAACCAACCACCTTCTTTTATACCTTTGCAAAGATCGAACTCTCACCATTCCTATGGCGACCCTACCCCAGTCTTTCAGAGCCGGTTCAACCCGGCTAACATCGTTCAAGAACCCGTGGGATTCAACCCACCAGGACCTGAGGATCATTTCTCAGGGGAGCACGCTGACGATATGGATGAAGACACGGATCCCGTGGAGCCTGCGTCCGGAACACCGAACCACCCCATCGAAATCTCCGATGGGTCATCATTTCACGAATCACCCTATCGTGGTCCCGACAGTTACCAGGAGAGGTTCAACCAGTGGGACTGGTATTTCACACCATCCCACCACTCGTCTCCATATCAGCAGCAGCAGGATCCTTCCGGGGATTCTCGATTTGTGGCAGTCACTCCGCCACCACCACCACCAGTGGAGCAACAACCGCCTCCGGAGCCACCGAGGCGGAGAAGGTCAAACGCACGGATGTCCGTGCAAGGAGGAGTCCGCATCAGCACTCCTCAGCCCTCGAGTGGCAGTCATTATCCGCCACTCCAGGAGGAAGAAGACCCGCAGATGGGGGGTCCATCAAACCCCATCCCAGAGGTCAACTCAGTGCCTATGGCACCACCATTGGGTTTTGATAACCCAATCCCTGCATACGCCGGTTCAGCGGCGTATAACCCTTTTGAGCAGCCGGCGCATACCCATTACAACTATGATAATGTGGACCCATACTAGGAGGCATGGGACTACAATGCTAGTCACCCAGAGGGGCCCTATGGTGGTCTTTAGACCACTGGTTACCCAACTTATGGGTACCAGTGTCCGCCACCTCCTCAACCTCTGTACCAGCCGCCGCAGCCGCAGCTAATCCCGCCAGAACGCCAGCAGGAGGTTCTCGAGAGATTGAACCAAGTTGAGCAAGAAGTTCGGGAAGACCGCAGGGAACGGCAAGGCTTCTTCAAGGGTCTGTCAGACCTACTCAAGGGGAAGTCCAAAAGAAGGGGTCATTGAAGACCTTTATTGTTTATTTGGTTGTAATCAAGTCCCTGCGTGGACGTTTTGATTAAGTACTCAGCCCCTGCGTGGGCTTGTTATTTTGTATTCTGCCCCTGCGTGGGCATGTCTTTTAGCTGACCCCTGCGTGGGTTTGTTTTTGTTTTTCGCCCCTGCGTGGGCATTTATTTTCGTAGAAGTCCCGTTTAGGGCAAATGATGTATTTGTTAAAACAATTTATGAGATGTTCTAGTTTAAATTTTCATTTTATTTATTATTATTAATTATGTGCATAAAACATGAAATAAATGAAAATAATAAAAAGATCTGCCATTATGTTAAAATGGTAAAATCTAAAAAGAACAGAGACCTAGCCATATGTTACCATAAAACAAGGCCAAGACGGTAGTTCCATAATTAGATTAAGATCCATATTAACATCTCAATTTAGGAATATTCTACGTTAATTATTAAAGGAATCTTAGAGGTAAAACTTAGCCTATATGTTATTGCAGACATGGCCAAGATGGTAGAACCTACATAATAGATTCCAATTATTGTTAACATCTGTTAGTATGTTAACATTCTTGGCAAACTGTGAATCAGTAAAGTCACACAGGCCATCCTTTAAAAAAAGGGGTTAATTTAAATTCCCTCAATTATATAACCGCCCCTTAAGGGCGAAGTGCCTGTGGGCAATAATTAAATGTCCTCTGGGACTAGAAACAGTGGTAGCTTATGACTCCCTGTTAATAAATGGTGATGAACTGTGGTTCAAACCTAAATACCTGGATACTGTAAAGTCCTGGTTTATTATTAAATTAAATTGTCCTTGTGACCAGGCCTTATATGCTATTATTAGTATATTTTAGGGTAATAATAAAGATCCTAAAATTTTAACAAATTAACCTAAAATGGCAATTTAAAACCATGGTTAATAGAATATAAAATACTGTAAAAACCTTTATATAAAACCTTGCCCATTATTTATATGTAGCAATTGAAGCTACATGGCTGGGTCGGATGAAGTGAATAGCCATCCGGTGGAAAACCATGAAAATGCTAGAATACAGTTAACTGGAGTGGAGCTTCAAGCATTAGTGGATAATGCAGTTACAAAAGCCTTGGAGAGGCAGAATAGTGAGTCCTCTGGGACCCAAAGTAGAACCCTGTCAACACCTCATTCCAAGCCAAAATCCCATTCTGGGACTCATAGCAAACCACCCTCTGTCCAGCCTAAACCCAAGAAGGATGATGATCGACACTCATCAAATGAGAACAGTGTTCACCCTAAGAAGATAGTGTTTGATGATGCACCTCGCGCCAAGGGTTGCACATATAAGTACTTTGTTTCATGTAAGCCCCGAGATTTTACTAGGGAGAAGGGCGCTGTGGATTACATGACCTGACTGGATGAAATGGACACTGTTGTGGACATTAGTGGTTGTGCTGAAAGGGACATGGTAAAGTTTGCATCCCAGTCGTTTAAGGGTGAAGCCCTAGCATGGTGGAGGTCATTGATCCAAGCCTCTGGAAAAGTTGCTTTGTACAACATGTCTTGGGAGCAATTTGTTGCTCTTATCAAAGAAAACTACTACCCTCAGCATGAGGTTGAAAAGATAGAGTCTGATTTTCTATCTCTGGTCATGAAGAACCTGGATTGCCAGGCTTATCTTACAAGTTTCAACACCCTGTCAAGATTGGTTCCGTACCTTGTGACCCCGGAACCCAAAAGGATCACACGTTTCATTGGGGGTTTGGCCCCAGAAATCAAAGCTAGCGTGAAGGCCTCTCGGCCGCTACTTTCAGATCCGTAGCTGATATATCTCTGTCTCTCACTCTGGATGCAGTGAGACAGAGATCATTGAGAAATGCTGACACGAAGAAAAGGAAACGTGAAGATGATAATTCACGTCGGTCGAGCAAGAAGCATAGGGGGAACCGTGACCACAAGAAGGGGTCTGAGACCAAGAAATATGGGCATCAATCGGGGGATAGGCCCAAGTGCAAGATTTGCAAGAAGCACCATTTTGGAAGGTGCAGGTACGAACAGAAATCCTAATCCCAGCCGAAGGCATGTGGGATTTGCAAGTCCTCTAAGCACAGGACCCTCGAGTGCAAAAAGTTAAAGGATGCAACTTGCTATAGTTGCAACGAAAAAGGGCATATCAAGACCAACTGCTCAAACTGGCGAAGAAAGCTGAAGAAAGGAAGAAGACCAACGCCAGGGTCTTTCAGATGAATGTTCAGGAGGCCATCCAGAACGACAACGTCATAACAGGTACGTTTCTCATTAATGATGTTTTCACAAGAGGATTGTTTGATTCTGGAGCAGATAAATCCTTTGTAGATAATAAGTTCTGTGAGTTGTTAAAATTGCCTGTTAAAGCCTTAAGTGTGAATTATGAGGTAGAATTAGCTGATGGGACTATGGAAACAGTCTCGACTGTGTTAGATGGATGCGTCATATCCATTAGGAACCACTCTTTTCCTTTATCCCTGTTACCCTTTAAGTTAGCTGGTTTCGATAGTGTTGGGTATGGATTGGTTATCGCATAACCAAGCCCAGATTGTGTGTAACAAGAAGCAAGTGGTGATCAAGACTCCGTCCGGAGAACCACTTACCATTCAGGGATATACTCATCATGGATTGCCTGAGCAAGTGGCTATGCTAAAGGCATCCAAATGTTTGAAGAAGGGTTGTGTCATTTATTTGGCACAGGTGACCATTGATGAGCAGAAGCCCAAGATTGAAGACATCCCCGTTATTTCTGAGCACACTGATGTTTTCCCTGAAGAACTGCCTGGTTTGCCACCAGATAGACAAGTGGAGTTTAGAATCGACATCATTCCAGGAGCAGCTCCTATTGCTAGAGCACCATATAGATTGGTGCCAACAGAAATGAAGGAATTGAGAACGCAACTAGATGATTTGCTAGCCAAAGGTTTTATTAGACCTAGTTCGTCTCCTTGGGGAGCACCGATCTTATTTGTCAAGAAGAAAGATGGGTCGATGCGTTTATGTTTCGATTACCGAGAGCTTAACAAGGTTACTATCAAGAATAGATACCCTTTGCCCAGGATCGACGATCTGTTCGATCAATTACAAGGAGCAAGCTACTTTTCTAAGATTGATTTGAGGTCAGGCTATCATCAATTGAAGGTTAAGGATGAAGATGTTCACAAGACTGCATTTAGGACTCGTTATGGTCACTACGAGTTCCTAGTGATGCCTTTTGGGCTCACTAATGCACCTGCCGCATTCATGGATCTCATGAATCGCGTCTGGAAGCCTTATTTGGATAAATTTGTCATTGTCTTCATCGATGACATTCTCATCTACTCAAAAAGTCAAGCTGACCACGAGAAGCATCTTCGATGTATCCTTAAGTTGCTTCATCAAGAAAAGCTCTATGCAAAATTTTCTAAATGTGAATTTTGGCTACGAGAAGTTCAATTCCTTGGACCTGTAGTCAGTGAGCGTGGTATCCAAGTAGATCCCGCTAAGGTTGAAGCTGTCATGAATTGGCAGGAGCCGAAGACGCCTACGAAGATTCGTAGTTTCCTAGGACTAGCAGGATACTACAGACGCTTCATCGAAAATTTCTCAAGAATTGCATCACCCCTGACTTTGCTGACTCGCAAGAATAGCAAATTCAATTGGGGGCCTAAGCCGCAAGAGTCATTCGACATTTTAAAGCAAAAGTTGAGTAACGCACCAGTGTTGACGTTACCTGAAGGAATTGATGAATTCGTGGTCTATTGTGATGCATCACACACCGGAATGGGTTGTGTGTTAATGCAAAAAGGCAAGGTTATTGCCTACGCTTCACGACAGTTGAAAGTGCATGAAAAGAATTACACCACTCATGATTTTGAGTTGGGTGCCGTTGTATTTGCACTAAAACTATGGAGGCACTACCTGTATGGGACCAAGTGTGTGATCTATTCCGATCACAAGAGCCTTCAGTATCTGTTCAATCAGAAGGATTTGAATATGAGGCAGCGACGTTGGATGGAAACTCTGAATGATTATGATTGTGAAATAAGATACCATCCAGGCAAGGCCAATGTAGTCGCAGATGCCTTGAGCAGAAAAGAAAGAGTGAAGCCAATAAGAATCAATGCCAAGAGCATTGAAATCAAGAATAGTCTGAATGAAAGGTTGTTAGCTGCACAAAAGGAGGCTGTGTCAGAAGCTAACTATCCTAATGAAAAGCTAGGAGTGACTGAAGAACAGTTATCCTATGGCAAGGACGGAATCCTGAGATTAGATGGAAGAATATGGGTTCTTGTTTATGGAGGACTTCGAGACGTCATCCTTCAGGAAGCCCACAATTCCAGATATTCCGTTCATCCTGGGGCGGATAAGATGTACGAAGATGTGAAGGCAAATTATTGGTGGATAGGCTTGAAAAAGTCTATAGCTACCCATGTGGCTAAATGTCTGACATGTGCTCAAGTCAAGGCTGAGCATCAGAAGTCGTCAGGTTTGCTACAACAGCCTGAAATTCCCATTTGGAAATGGGAGATGGTGACGATGGATTTCATCACCAAGTTGCCCAAAACGCAGAAGGGAAATGATACTATTTGGGTGATAGTTGATAGACTGACTAAGTCAGCACATTTTCTACCCATTAAGGAAACCTACAGTTCGGACATGTTGGCCCAATTGTATGTTGATAAAATCGTATCTCTGCATGGGGTACCAGTATCTATTATCTCTGATAGGGATGCTAGATACGCTTCGCATTTTTGGAAAAGTTTCCAACAGTCTCTGGGCACGCAATTGAATTTTAGTACAGCTTACCATCCTCAGACGGATGGGCAGAGTAGCGTACCATCCAGACCTTGGACGACATGCTTCGTGCATGTGTGATTGATTTAGGAGGTAGCTGGGATAAGCACCTACCTTTGGTCGAGTTCTCTTACAACAATAGCTATCATACCAGCATTCAGGCTGCGCCTTTCGAGGCACTATATGGTAGAAAGCGCAGAACACCCATTTGTTAAGCATAAGTGGGAGACACTCAATTGTCAGGTCCCGGTCTAGTCTTTGAAACGACGGACAAGATTGTCCAGATTCGTGACCGCCTAAAAGCTGCCCGGGATAGGCAGAAGATCTATGCTGATAAAAGGCGAAAACCCCTCAAGTAGGCTTGTAAACGAACCGAACGTTCATGAACTGTTCATGAACTTGTTCGGCGGGAAGTTCATTTATGTTCGTTTATTTAATAAATGAACGAACACGAACATAAAAGTTTGTTTGTTTAATTAAATGAACGAACATGAACACGCATTGTGTTCGTTCATTTATGTTCATGAACATTCGTTCATTTATGTTCGTGAACGTTCGCTTATTTACGTTTGTTTATGTTCGTTTAATTTTTAGTAAATACATAAATAGTTATATTTATATAAATATTATATATAGTGGAGGGTTCAAATGAGAAGAATTTTTTTGTAAGAAGAAAAAAGAAGAATTTTCAACCAATAAGAATGCTTCATTTTACTTCATTTAATATTTACATTTAATTTTAATATAAGGGTATATTGGTAAACTTACATAGATCATGAATTTGTATTCTTCCCCTTTAATATATATCTAAATTAAATTTGTAACTCCTTTTCAAAATATATACTTTTTCCGAATTAAAAAACAACTTAATTTAAAGTGTAGAATAAATTATTGGTTGTGTAGGATAAATTATGAGTTGTGTAGGATATATTTAAAGGTGTGTAGGATAAATTTCGACTATGTAGAATAAAATTCTATAATGTGTAGGGTATATGAAGGAAAATTTTGATGTGTAGGTTTTGTAGATTATATGTACATTTATTAATGATTAGTTGATTAATTAATTAATTAAAGAGAGAAAAATTAATAAGATGAGTTATAAATGAAATAGTATTTTACAAATATGTCCTTTCTTCTTTTTTCTTCTTTTAATATTCTTCTTCTCATTTGATCCTCCCCCTATTAGGTTTTCTAACTACTTATATAAATATAACTTATTAGTATATCTATGAACCCTAATTTAGATGTGTTTTCGGATGAACTGTAATATGTTAGACTTGTTGTTCAATCATGCTAATTTATGTTTGTTTCTGTCTATTCAAATACATTCACTTAAATGTTTTTGTTTATGTTCGTTTGTGTTCGTTAATGTTCGTGAACTGTTCGTTTAGGCTTTAAACAAACGAACATAAACAAACATGAACATGCTCGATTTCTTAATGAACGAACACGAACAAAAAAATGTGTTCGATTATATGTTCGTGTTCGTGTTCGGTTAAAGTTAAATGAACGAACACGAACATGCCTGTGTTCGTGTTCGTTCGGTTCGTTTACAGGCCTACCCTCAAGTTCGAGGTTGGTGATAAAGTTTTGCTCAAAGTATCACCCTAGAAGGGGGTGATGCGATTTGGTAAGAAAGGTAAGTTAAGCCCGAGGTACATAGGACCATTCGAGATCATCGAATGTGTTGGGTCAGTGGCTTATAAGTTAAACTTACCTGAAGAGCTCAGTGGTGTTCACAATGTGTTCCACATCTGCAATCTGAAGAAATGTCTAGCTGATGAATCACTAGTCATACCACACACAGATGTGCACATAGACGAGAGCTTGAAGTTTGTGGAAAAACCTATGTCGATTGAAGATCGACAGGTAAAGAAGCTTCGAAAGAAGCACGTGCCTATTGTCAAGGTCAAATGGGATGCCCGCAGAGGTCTCGATTATACGTGGGAGTTAGAATCCACAATGAAAGAAAAATACCCTCAATTATTTCGGTAAATCTCGAGATCGAGATTTCTTTTAAGGGGGTGAGGATGTAACACCTCGGAAATTCCTGTCCAATAAAATAAAGACACGTGTCATGAGAGACACACGTGTCAGGAACCCGGATCAAATAAAAAGATGTATGGTAGGATTTTAAAGAGGGCGTCATGTTATTAAAAATACCTCTGAACGACCCAAGGGCGACATGTTATTAAAACACCTCTGAGCGACCCAAATTATAAATCCCAAGATCCTTAAATCGTTTGATAAGCATCTAATATATAACCGGTTGTTCTAAATAAATAAAATTTCCATTTCTATATAGAAAATTTGAAGTTTCAAGAATATTGCTATAACATTCAGAAGTTGGATTTTGGTTTACAAAGAATTGAATTGGAACAAATAAATGTCTATTACATTTCCGACAATTCCAAAGCCTGAGACAAAAAGCAAAAGTGATATAAAGGCATGTAAGCATGCAAGGCCTGAGATAATGGTCCCTACACTGCAGTAAAAGCATGAGGAATCCGACACTACACAATTGCATGGTCAATACTTGGAAATTTGTAAAATTTTTGGCTTCTGGCCATCGGTTACGGACCGTATGGCTATAAGCTTACGGTCCGAAAGGTGCGTATCTGGGTGATTTCAGCAAAGGTCGGTTACGGACCGCAACCATTTCAGCATACGGTCCGCAAGAGCTGCATACGGACCGCAAGAGCTTAGGGTTACGGTCCGTAAGCCTGTCGCTGGCAGCAGAAAATGGACAGCTGCCTGTTCAGTCTGTTGCACCGACTTATGAGCATGGTTTTCGAAACCAGGGACTTGCTAGGCAGTATTTAGCCTTCTAGGGACACCTGGGGTGATCATACAACAATTGTAGAGTTGCATGGAATGATCTTAAGCTCCCTTGATCACCATATAATGAGAACAAAGTTGTGAACTTTCACTTGCTCATTCTACTCTCTTGAAGCATTGCTCTGGAGCTTTTCTGGACTTCCACAAGTTTCCCTAATCATCCCTAATCCTATTTAGGACCTTTGTAAGTGATCCTAACCATTCATAATTAAGTTTAGCTTAGTTAATTAACTAAGAGTCAAACCGTCGTAATTAAGGTTTGACTTCGAGATTAGTCAATAATTACTCAGTCAAATCTCGAATTAAAAATACCTATAAGTAGGTAATTATGTGGGTAACAAACCCTTAAAAGGGTATTTCCAGATTCCCACTCTAACCATGATAATTGTCGAGTCAAAGCTTACTTTAAAAAGTCAACAGAATGTTTAAATCCAAATTAACTCATAATTAGCAATGTAGGATACATGCAACCTGTTTGATCATTAATATAACTTGGTAACTAATGTAAGAACATGTCCCAACATGTTCAACTCGACGATTTTCTGTTTAGACCCGGTTTGGAACCGAAAGTCACATAGTTTGACTTTCGCTTTGACTTTCAGTTCTGACCCGTTTTAGCCAAGTTTAGGATTGCCTTAGAGCTTCTTTTGGACCTAGTACCATGTTAGTATAATCCTATGCTAGTATAATCCTATGTGATTATATGGCTTGTTTTGTTTGTTTTACGCCTTTGGGAGTTTAATGACCATGTCCCAGATATCCATGGCATCATTCATGAAATGGCCACGACCTTGACACGCGGGTGTAGGCGTACACCCAACAATGTGTCCATATTTATTAAGGTATAACCGCTGGTTTCCCGCCGCGGATTTATACTATGTGGTGTGTCTTTTAATCTTAAACCCGACACGAACCGGGCGACTAAACGCATAACGAACATGTAATTCTTTTACAAGTTTAGAATTGATTAATTATCCCAAGTTATAAAAAGTTTTGTGCCATGTGCATTCAAATCAATTTTTAAAATGTTTTCAAAATGAGTCAGTTAAATTGTATTTACCAGTGTAAACTGACGTATTTTCCCCCAAAAAGATTAAGTGCAGGTTCTACACGAAATAGGCTGGCCACTCCTTAGCATCGTTAGAGTCTCGCAAACTTGGATGCCGTTATCTGTTGAACAGTTTTCTCCTTTTTATTTCGATCCGCCTGTGGATCTATAAGAGTCGGAACAAGGGAAATTGGTAAGAAATCATGAGTTATGGGAAAAGGGGTAAAATGGTAAACTAGTCATGCAATGACGAACAAATAAAAACGGTTTTAAGTAAAACGAGTACAAGGAAAAACCGGGATAGGTTAAAGGGGATGAAATGGTACTTAAAATACCATCTCATATGGACAAATGGTCAATTTGACTAAATAGGTCAATTGGTGTGGGTAACACCATTTGACAATAACATTTGATAATTGCTTGTTGAGTTTTGTAATCACAGGAAATAACATAAGTTTGCATCGCTTTAACTATAAAGATTTAAAGCAAAAGTTAAGTAAACGGGTCAATACTTTGACCCGAGCCAGGTACGTATAACTAAGCTTTTCGGTAAAACATACAATTTTGGTCAACATATTTAGTGAAAGTCCTTCGTCGTTAAGTGAGGGACTAAAGTTGACAAAAACACCCTTGAAGGGTATATTGGGCAAACAACTCATAGAGGTCGTTTAAGAACTTGCATAAAGGTTATGGAATCATTAGACATGAACAAAGGTCATAGGAATGCACATTCGCGGGTCAAATGCTCAAAAATGGTCATTTTCGTAAAATGACCAACCGATGGGTACAATTGGGAAAAAGGGGTTCATTATGATAAATCCGCCACAAAATAGTTGTGGTGGAATATTTGTAATTAATTAGATATGGAACTTGTGTAGCGACAAAAGAAAGGCACAAGTTCTAGACTAAAAGGCTTAAATACCCTTAACGGGTCAAAATATGCATTTAAGCGTAAACGGGTCAAAATCTTGTAAAAAGGTAATAAGCCGAATGCATAAAAGTCTCAAAATTTATTAAGCCGGATGTCGGACTTTAACTCCATATGATGGAGAATCAAATTACAAACATGTAGGAAGAAACGGTAGGTCAAACGGACAAGCGAATTTAAAGATAAGAAAGATTTCGTGTCAATTACGGCAAAATGGAAAGGCTGAATGCAGGGGCCACCGTAACTTATGGTGCCACCGTAAGTTACGGTGGAGCTGAATTATTTACGATGGTTGCCTACTGTTGTACGGTAGGAAAATTTTATTACAGAGGCCACCGTAACTTACGGTGCCACCGTAACTTATGGTGGAGGTCATTTTCAAATTTTTGTTTTTGGAATCAATGGTTTCCCGGACTCGTTTGGACACGTTTTAAAACCCGTAAGACTAAAGCATTTCGTGTTTATGAAATGTAGGTACACTTTGGATGCCGGAAGACGATCAAGCTCAACGAAGGACCGAACACGATATAGATACATGCTTCCGCACTTTGACACATTGCAAATTTTAAACAACGAATTCAACCACGTTATGTAGAATAACTTATGAATTGTAAAAGTTTTAATAAATTCATATTTTTATAGTATGTGTAGGCTTAACTACACATCTAATTGTTGGTGTTTACATATAAAATTGTTAATTAGTAACTAGGGTGTTACAAGTTGGTATCAGAGCGTTGGTTTAAGAGATTCAAGTATGGTGGGAAAAACTATGCTTGGACTTAAACCTTATGCTCTTAATAAAGGATAGTGTTCGGTTCGAGGCTTGATCGCAAATCTGGTAAGTACATGTACGTTAATAGTTTAGATGCTAAAGTGTTGTAAACAACACATAGGGCTATCGTGTGATACACGTTACCCCAATTGAAATGATTGATATAGTTGACGAAAATACGCGCGTTGACGCGTATAGTAGGAAAGCCTTGTATTATAATACGGGCGATTTTTGAAGTTAATGTTACTAACTTTTGTGAATGTTTTAATTGAAGGACACTCGTGTTTGAAGACGACGAGAGTCAAACGAATTACGGATATGAGGATGAAAAGGTCTGATGTATGGCAAGCAAAGCATACTCACCAAGGACCTAAATCGCGCAACGATTGAGAATAAATTAATGGCAAGGGGAGCCTGTTAGAGCAAGCATTATCAGGTGCACGTTTTAAATTATTGCATAAATAGTAATATGCAACAAATACGTAGAGATTGAAAGTTGCATATGTAGATTGAAAACTTGGAAAAACCTGAATAGAAAACCTATCCGGGATATTGTTTCCAAGAAAAACAAATAGAAGCATTACTTACATGGGGTGTAATGTGAAAATTATAAAAGGTCATGTATACCAGGTGTTGATCGCTTACTCTCGCCAAGTAAGTAGTGAACACGTGGTACCATGAACTTCTTATGATGGACACATTTATGTCCGATGTAGTAAGGGTGGGGTGAATGGGACTAACTTAAAAAGTACCCAAATGAATCAAATGAGCAAAAATAATTGATAATAATGTAAACGCACAGCCGGGTGACGGAAGCGTATTACATTAGGATGATGAGCCCGAGTGAAGGGACAAAGATGTGACACTCGAGGTTTTTCCGAACGAACACCGTGTAATATTTGTGTATATAAATATTATTAAATGAAAATGTGACTTTTACATGTTATGTGCGATAGGTATGTAATACATATATGTGTGTGTGAGAGTCGAGACCGTGACTCGCAACCGGGCGGTTGCGAGTGGGCCTTTGGGCCGTAACCGGCTTGGGCCGAAACCCCAAGCCCAAACCGAAACATCCCTTGGTATATATACCCCATCTTCCCCACTTTCCTTCACTTTACACAAACACACAAACACACACTTCTCCTATTTTCTCTCAACTAGTAAACCTTCAACAACAACACCACTCTTTTTCTCTTTTCGGTTCAAGCTTGGATCTTGGACAAGAGAACTCGGACAAGTTCATCACCACTAACTCGGACACTCCATCTTCTCGGTTCATTTCTCCTTGTTCTCGGCTTCTTCTTCTAACCGGTTAGTGTCCTATTTTGTGTGGAAGATGCTTTGAATGCTTGATGAGTAGAATGTTTATAAACTAGAAGATGGTTAGTTAAAATTGTTACACATGATTTTTGGGTGATTTGTGAAGTTGGATTATGTGTGTTAAACCTTGTGTATGAATATTTGCTAAACATGCTTAAAATAACTAGAAATGGTAGTCTAAGAGAGTTCATGGCCAACCAAACCATATTTCTTTGTTTCTTGCAAAGTGTTGATGTTGAACTTAAGATTTCGGCCATGTAATGCATGTTTCTTTGTTCTTGCCATGATAATCTTGTTATAAACATATGATTTTCGTTCATAAAATATGGTTATATGAGACATGAAAACCCTAGAAAACTATGAATGTAAGATGAACTTGTTTGAATGTGGTTTGAAGATGTAAAAATGGCAAAGTTTGATCTATTTTCATTGCTGGTCAGTTTGGGAAAAGTGTTAAGTGGAACCCTATTGGCTGTTTCCTAATCTGGGTCTGTTTGCATAGTACTTATTGGACTGATATACCTGCATCATCACGTGTACATGATAAAGACAGCATACCGACTCGCAACCGCGTCGTTGCGACTCGCAACCAAGGCAAGACAACTCGAGACCACGTAGTTGCGACTCGCAACCACAGCAGGACTACTCGAAACACACGATTTCGACTCGAGACTACGACGGTTGCGACTCGCAACCACAGCATGATGACTCGAGACCACGGTTACGACTCGCAACCATAACATGACAAGCCGAAACCACCTGGTTGCGACTCGAGACCAGCTGGTTGCGAGTGGGCTGTTCATTTTGGTTACTGGGCCCATATGTGTTTAACTTGGACTATCTGTTGACTGGATTATGTGTTGCTGTTGACTGCTTAATTACTTAGGCCGGCCCAGTAACCCACTGTTTACTTATATGCTTGATACGTGTTAGTTACGTGCCTATATGTGTTTTACGTGAATGCTTGTACACCGAACCTGACCTATACCGGTAACCATGTTAGGACGTGGTGACCAACGTGATTGACAAGTAACCTAAACCTACCGAGCAACCCAAGGTGAGTTCACAACTTAAAAGCATGCGTCCCGGTGGTTTGGGACACGAGACTAACAACCCTATCCCCTGGTAAAAGGGGATACCATTTACATACCTTCCCTAGTTATTGGGAACAAAACTTACTTTTCCTTCCCAGGTATTGGGAAACCTTTTGGTTAATTACTGTTTATACGGATTGCAACCAACGGCACTAAACGAAACTCTATCACTCAAGTCCCTACTACAAATACCGATTAGTCGCCGGGTTAGGCGAGCGGGTTATTAGTTGATAGCGCTATTTAGGTGTTTACCAGCCTCACACCGTGCCCTGGTTTGGGACGGGCGTGAACTAATGGACTCAGAAATCCGTCAATGATGATAGAACATTGACATCGGGGCATCCTGCGGATACGCAACGGTTACCTAGTGTTCGGTATTGGAAAAACAGTTTAGTCGCTAACTTTTGGGGTAGCTCCCCAGGGCATGTATAAACGGGTAAATTAACCGGTGAAACAAGTTTTTGGTAATTAAAACTGGACAACTAGTGAACTCACTCAGCATTATTGTTGACCCCCTTACTGCATGCTTTGCAGGTAACCAATGATTCAGGAGCTGCTGCTTGGGGATGTGTAGTGTTCGTCAAACCCGTGTGTTGGGATAACTATTTTGAGCATGAACTGTCTTTAAAACTACTTTGGTTTATGCTTCCGCTGTTTTGATTAAACTAATTACCGAACCTAAACTCTGATGTTGCTAATTACTTGGGATATTAAATATTTCTTCTATTAATTAAATGATCAGTATAATTGGTGGCCGGATCCTGGTCAGTCACGCCCTCGAAGCGGGTGTTATCCGCGGGTGGATTTTGGGGGTGTGACAGATTGGTATCAGAGCCATTGGTTATAGCGAACTTGGTTTTAAAAAAAAGGGGGAAAATCTTTTTTTGGAGAAAACCAGACTATAACCCGTGACTCGTGACGACACTACACTCCAAGTACAAGGCTCAACACTTTTGACCTCATAGCTCGGACCAGTGTTTACTTGTTTGCTTACTTTATGATTCCTGTTTCTCTATACGTACTAGTATGCCTAACTAGTGAACGCCCACATACGATATTGCATGTGATTGCACGTTAGCACACCAATATGAATTTATGTACACTTTCTCGTATCATGTGATTGATAGGGTGGTAATTCCCTAAACCTCCATGACTTACACTACTTGACACTCTTTGAAATCTACTCGAGTGTGGGGAACCATTTGACACGAGTTAAGAGGAGCTGAGATGAACATGCAAATCACAATATTATTGTGGGTGCACACATAATAATATAGTGGGGTGGATGTGAGTCCCAGTGAGGCTTAACAAGTGAAAAAGGGGGTTCCGTTTCGTTATTTATATGATGAGAAACGCAACAGTCCATAGGAGCCGTAGCAGTGATTGTCTCCTACTCGAACACGATCTTTTCACTTCTCCCTGCACCCCTTTCGAACCTCGATGCTATCGATGTATTACCTGAACACCCATATGAACGCCTAGCGAACTGTGTAGAAACATTAGGTGCTTGTACGAACATCCCCGGGAGGGATGTTGAAACGACAATGATTGGTCTATATCCTTCTCACCTTTCTTCGCTTGCTGGAACTTAACGTGTTGACGTCTTAAATCCCGAAGTGCGATCACTTCTGCAACACTATCTCAACATACCGTGTATTACTCAGTCAACTTGCAAGAACGGTGGACAAGAGGGTAAACGTAGTACCTTACTGGCTTCAGCATTTGAACGACCCTAGTCAGCGGCTCATAGGAGCCAGCTCTTACGAATCAGTCGGGCCATAAGCGATGACAATTGACAATGGTGCGAAAATGCGTAACGGCCAGCTCAATAAGTACACCTTGAGACGCGGCACGGAAACGTGACAAGATGGACTTGTCAGTGAAGGATCGTAGCGCACCATTTCGAGCAACGACATCAGAAACAACAGTCGCGACAACATCAAGGTCAACAACCAGGGGAATGATGATAGTAATGGGAATCCTCGCAACCGTAACAACAACATTGGAAATGATGCTCGTGGAAGGGCATTTAGGATTGGCGCAGGCGACGCCAGGCATAGTAGCAACATGGTAGCTTGTATGGGTGGTTGTTTGCTTCATCTCTATTCTGCTTGACCCTGATACTTCTTGAAACCGAACCAGATGTGGAATCGACTGATGGCAAGTCAAATAGAATCTCAAAAGTTCGTTAGGATGTAAACACGACCTTGTGGGACGAGTGTCCGATGTCGACCTTCCTTCTACCACACTCGATAGTTACAACGCAGTAGTTAGTGTGAATTGGTTACCCAGGAATCACGCGAATATACCCAGTGAGGAGAAAACTTTGTGTGGAGAATCGGCATTTGTTCTAAAGCATCAGAGTAGTTCAATAGTTAGCGCCATTTCAGCTGTGAAGGCCAGAAGTGTCTACAGAGGGACTACTCCGCTGTGTTAGCAACCGCTACGGATGTTAAGGCTAAGGAAAAGTGGATCGAGGATCCACCAGTTGTTCGTTGTTTCTCTCGGCGTGCTATCCGAGGAACATTCAGTTTTCTTCCGAAAATTTGTTAGGCGGAATCTCAGTTTGATCTCACGTCTGAGGCAGCCCTGATTACTTGTACTTTTACCATTTTGCGCCAGGAAGGTCGCAAGATCTATCAAAGCAACTATAGGAACCGTTGGGCAGGAGTTTTGTAGGGTCTAGTTCTTCGCTTTGGGGGAGCCCCACTTATCCTAGGGAAGATGGGCCTTTTCGTGTGTATACTGACTATTAAGAGCTCATCAAGGTGACAGCCCAAAACCGTTTGACTCGATCCTGTATTGACAACCTGTTGGCCAGTTACATGGGTCATGCTCCTATGTGAAGATTGAGTAGCGAACGAACTAACATCAGATGGAAGTCCAAAGGGAGGATGTTCCTAAAACGGCATAGTGAACGCAATAAGGCCATTTCCAGGAGATACCGGATGAATTATTCCATGACCTTTTGGGGTGAACAACCCACCGGCTGCTTTATGGACCACACTGCAACTGTGTTTATCTAGTACGTTTTGAATCACTTCTAGGAGAAAGGGGCACCTTGAACAACACTTGTATTCCATTGTAGAGCTTCTAGGGGAGGAGCGTCTACGTGCGAAGTCTACCTAAGTATGACTTCAGGATTCGGGAAGTACACATTTTCTTTTATCAAACAACGAAGTGGGAATACACATGGATCTCGCTAAGATCCATTTTGTTAGGAACTGATCAACACCAAAGATCCCTTCGAGGATACAGGAGTTTCTTGGTCTCACTAGATACCATCGCAGCTTAATCACAAGATTTTCGAAGGTCGCACAGCTTAAGTCTCGTTGGCACAGCAGGGTGTTGTGTTCGTGAAAGACCAAAACAGGAGGACGTCTTTTTCAGCTTTCGAATCCCAACTTTGTAATGCACTGAGCATCATCTTCACCCTAGGGTACGGGTGATCTAGCGGTATACCATGATGCTTCGAATCAGGATCCCAGTACACACGGATGCAACGCGAGAAGGTTATTGCTTACGCCTCTCGACAACTTAGGACGCACGAAAGGAACTACACAACGCTTGATTTGGAACTGGGAGC
Source organism: Helianthus annuus (assembly GCF_002127325.2). Lineage (NCBI taxonomy): Eukaryota > Viridiplantae > Streptophyta > Magnoliopsida > Asterales > Asteraceae > Helianthus > Helianthus annuus. The sequence continues at coordinate 137,618,834 of NC_035441.2, read as the reverse complement.
AGTGATTTTCGCACTTAAGCTATGACGGCATTACCTATGCGGAACCAAGTGCGCCACCTACACCGACCACAGAAGTTTAGAACACATATTCAAGCAGAAGGAACTGAATATGCGACAGCGACGATGGGGCGAACTGCTGAATGATTACGAGTGCTCTATCAAGTATCACCCGGGCAAGGCCAATGTAGTGGCAGACGCCCTCAGTCGGAAGGACACTACGCCTAAGCGCGTAAGAGCTTTACAACTCACGATCCATTCTAGTCTACCTTCGCAAATACGAGCTGCTCAGATAGAAGCACTGAAACCAGGGAACGTTAGAGCTGAAGCCCCACGCGAGTCAAGACGGAATATCAGAAACCCTCAGGCCTACTCCAACAACCAGAGATACCACAATGGAAATGGGAGCAAATTTCCATGGATTTCGTTACTGGCCTACCTAGATCACAGCGCGGAAACGACACTATCTGGGTGATCGTGGATCGACTCACGAAATCCGCACACTTCTTGGCAATCGAAGACAACAGATAAATTCTCCACTCTGGCGAAGATATACCTCAAGGAAGTGGTTTCGAGGCACGGGGTGCCCACCTCTATCATCTCTGATCGAGATGCACGTTTTACTTCGGAACTGTGACAAGCAATGCACAAGTCTTTTGGCTCACGTTTAGTTATGAGCACAGCGTATCACCCACAGACGGACGGGCAGTCCGAACGCGCTATTCAAACATTAGAAGACATGCTTCGCGCTTGTGTAAACAACTTTGGCAACAGCTGGGAAAGGCATCTGCCACTCGTGAAATCCTCGTATAATAACAGCTACCACACCAGCATTAAAGCTGCTCCGTTTGAGGCATTGTACGGACATAAATGCCGGTCACCTCTTTGTTGGGCAGAGGAGGGGGATAGTCAAATCACTGGTCCAGAACATGTGGTAGACACTACTGAGCGGATTGCTCAAATACGACAAAGCATGCGGCCGTTCGTGACCATCAGAAGGCCTACGCCGATAAGGGCAGGAAACCACTTGAGCTCCAGGTTGGGGAGCGGGTATCACTCAAAGTTTCACCCTGGAAGGGTGTGGTTCGTTTTGGTAAACGAGGCAAACTCAACCCAAGGTACGTTGGACCTTTCGAAATCCTTGAGAAAGTAGACAAGGTGGCCTACAGACTGAACTTACCAGCAGAACTCGGTGCAGTTCGCAACGTTTTTCCATGTGTCGAATCTGAAGAAGTGTCTGTCAGATGAGACGCACGTAGTTCCTCTGAAGGAACTCACGATCGACGAACAGTTGAAATTCGTCGAAGAACCTGTCAAAATCACGGACCGGGATGTTAAGGTCCTCAAGAGCACTAGAATACCTTTTGTTCGAGTTCGTTGGAACTCACGTCGCGGCCCAGAGTTTACCTGGGAGCGGGAGGACCAGATGAAGTCCAAGTATCCCCAGTTATTCCCAAACGAAAACCCCAGCACTGAAGCTACAACCGAATTTCGGGACGAAATTCCAAACTAACGGGGGGATGATGTGACACCCCGTTAAAACACGCTAGCTTGGCAGAGGCTGCTTCAACTTTCGGGACGAAAGTTCTTAAAACTTGGGGATAATGTGACACTCGAGGTTTTTCCGAACGAACACCGTGTAATATTTGTGTATATAAATATTATTAAATGAAAATGTGACTTTTACATGTTATGTGCGATAGGTATGTAATACATATATGTGTGTGTGAGAGTCGAGACCGTGACTCGCAACCGGGCGGTTGCGAGTGGGCCTTTGGGCCGTAACCGGCTTGGGCCGAAACCCCAAGCCCAAACCGAAACATCCCTTGGTATATATACCCCATCTTCCCCACTTTCCTTCACTTTACACAAACACACAAACACACACTTCTCCTATTTTCTCTCAACTAGTAAACCTTCAACAACAACACCACTCTTTTTCTCTTTTCGGTTCAAGCTTGGATCTTGGACAAGAGAACTCGGACAAGTTCATCACCACTAACTCGGACACTCCATCTTCTCGGTTCATTTCTCCTTGTTCTCGGCTTCTTCTTCTAACCGGTTAGTGTCCTATTTTGTGTGGAAGATGCTTTGAATGCTTGATGAGTAGAATGTTTATAAACTAGAAGATGGTTAGTTAAAATTGTTACACATGATTTTTGGGTGATTTGTGAAGTTGGATTATGTGTGTTAAACCTTGTGTATGAATATTTGCTAAACATGCTTAAAATAACTAGAAATGGTAGTCTAAGAGAGTTCATGGCCAACCAAGCCATATTTCTTTGTTTCTTGCAAAGTGTTGATGTTGAACTTAAGATTTCGGCCATGTAATGCATGTTTCTTTGTTCTTGCCATGATAATCTTGTTATAAACATATGATTTTCGTTCATAAAATATGGTTATATGAGACATGAAAACCCTAGAAAACTATGAATGTAAGATGAACTTGTTTGAATGTGGTTTGAAGATGTAAAAATGGCAAAGTTTGATCTATTTTCATTGCTGGTCAGTTTGGGAAAAGTGTTAAGTGGAACCCTATTGGCTGTTTCCTAATCTGGGTCTGTTTGCATAGTACTTATTGGACTGATATACCTGCATCATCACGTGTACATGATAAAGACAGCATACCGACTCGCAACCGCGTCGTTGCGACTCGCAACCAAGGCAAGACAACTCGAGACCACGTAGTTGCGACTCGCAACCACAGCAGGACTACTCGAAACACACGATTTCGACTCGAGACTACGACGGTTGCGACTCGCAACCACAGCATGATGACTCGAGACCACGGTTACGACTCGCAACCATAACATGACAAGCCGAAACCACCTGGTTGCGACTCGAGACCAGCTGGTTGCGAGTGGGCTGTTCATTTTGGTTACTGGGCCCATATGTGTTTAACTTGGACTATCTGTTGACTGGATTATGTGTTGCTGTTGACTGCTTAATTACTTAGGCCGGCCCAGTAACCCACTGTTTACTTATATGCTTGATACGTGTTAGTTACGTGCCTATATGTGTTTTACGTGAATGCTTGTACACCGAACCTGACCTATACCGGTAACCATGTTAGGACGTGGTGACCAACGTGATTGACAAGTAACCTAAACCTACCGAGCAACCCAAGGTGAGTTCACAACTTAAAAGCATGCGTCCCGGTGGTTTGGGACACGAGACTAACAACCCTATCCCCTGGTAAAAGGGGATACCATTTACATACCTTCCCTAGTTATTGGGAACAAAACTTACTTTTCCTTCCCAGGTATTGGGAAACCTTTTGGTTAATTACTGTTTATACGGATTGCAACCAACGGCACTAAACGAAACTCTATCACTCAAGTCCCTACTACAAATACCGATTAGTCGCCGGGTTAGGCGAGCGGGTTATTAGTTGATAGCGCTATTTAGGTGTTTACCAGCCTCACACCGTGCCCTGGTTTGGGACGGGCGTGAACTAATGGACTCAGAAATCCGTCAATGATGATAGAACATTGACATCGGGGCATCCTGCGGATACGCAACGGTTACCTAGTGTTCGGTATTGGAAAAACAGTTTAGTCGCTAACTTTTGGGGTAGCTCCCCAGGGCATGTATAAACGGGTAAATTAACCGGTGAAACAAGTTTTTGGTAATTAAAACTGGACAACTAGTGAACTCACTCAGCATTATTGTTGACCCCCTTACTGCATGCTTTGCAGGTAACCAATGATTCAGGAGCTGCTGCTTGGGGATGTGTAGTGTTCGTCAAACCCGTGTGTTGGGATAACTATTTTGAGCATGAACTGTCTTTAAAACTACTTTGGTTTATGCTTCCGCTGTTTTGATTAAACTAATTACCGAACCTAAACTCTGATGTTGCTAATTACTTGGGATATTAAATATTTCTTCTATTAATTAAATGATCAGTATAATTGGTGGCCGGATCCTGGTCAGTCACGCCCTCGAAGCGGGTGTTATCCGCGGGTGGATTTTGGGGGTGTGACAAAAGATTAATGTAAAACGATTAAGGTATGCAATCGGGAGGGGTGTGCTTACACTCGAACCTGAAGAATGCAAATATGACTCTTAACGGGCCGATTTTGTAAAACACCAAGTTTGAGAACAAGGTAGGAATATAAAAGCGAAACGAAGTCATAATGCATATCGTAAGGGTTGCAATAATAACGACTTCGATAAAACACACGGTTGGTGGGTAAGGATTTAAATGCATGCGTAGACTGAGAAACAGGAACGCGAAATAGAAAGTCAAAAGACTCAGAATATGAGTCATGACTAAAAGATGACAAGAATTTTCGCAAACATAAATTTTGGTAATTACGTTCAACCATTTTAAAGTTGGACGGGTCAAATAAAGAATGAAGTTTGACATTCATAAGTGATGAAAATTCACCCAAAATGAGTCAAACGAGTCAATTAAGGAATAACGCTTAATAAAATAGGAAAACGCAAACCGGTGAAACTGGAAAGCTAAAGACAATAAGATAGAAGGACCCGGGTAATGGGTTGTAAAGGAGTATAAGTATGAACTGGGTAATGGTAAGCGTAAGACAAACCGACGTGTAAATGACGCTAGAAGTCGTAAAGGCGGAAAGGATAGTCTGAAAGTAAACAATTGAAACCTTAGACTACGGTCAAGGTTAACTAAAGCTCAAAAGCAAAATTAAATGATTCCAAACATAACAAAGGATGATTTAAAGCTATATATGTATAAATAGACGATGGAATAAAGACTAGAATAAAAGATGATCTACGGGATCATCATAACCTACGGGATATTAATTAGTGTAAAGGTCTACGGGGCCAAAATGACCCACGGGTCATGAACTGAAGCAAAGGGATCATAAGGGCCTCGTCTTAAAGAGATGAAAGCTTAAGGAAATAGCCTACGAGGTTAAGTGAAGAAACCTACGGGTCAATAGTGTAAGGTGAGGGAACTTGTTATGATTCCTCGCGTAAAACGAGAACGGAAAACAATAAATTAGGGGTTGTCAATTTCCTTGATATGAGTAATTGACATAGTTAAAGGGAAAAACGTTAGACTAAAATTCAGTTTTAGTAAGAAATAACATTTTTACAAATATAAATTCTGATAGGAAATTGAATGGTAAGCATGAAAGATTCAAGTCCTGACGCTGATAGGCGCAAGACGAAATATTCGAAAAGTGATCTTTTCGAAAATGAAAGGTTGATATAAATTAAACGTGACGTGACACGATCACGGTCAATAAATGCAATGTGAAGTGAAATCACATTATAACCAAGCGAGCGGTAAAAAGTAACTGGACTAATAAGTCTAGTTAGTGAGACCGGTTAAGGTCATTTAAGTAATTTGGTTGCTTGTAAGCGGTGGATTCGGTATAACTGAACCGAATAAATGAATTTGAAAACAAAAGAAATTGTTGCTAAAAGTGAAAGATTTCACTAAAGACCTTTAAACGGGATAAAGTAACGGATTCATAAGGAATTCGATAGTATATGAAAGCGATGGATATCGCTAAGTTAACTAAACTAGTGAAAATAACGAGATTTCGTTATTTCAAGTTGCACTATGTCGTATGAGATACGTAGACAATTAGTGACCAAAAAGATGTTACCATACTTATCTGGTAATACTAACAATTGGTTAAAAGAATAAGTAATGTTTAAAAGATTTCTCGGATCAAATGCATTGAGTTTAAACTCAATGAATTATGTAAGAAAGGGTTTCGAGGACGAAACCTCTCTAAGGGGGTAGACTTGTAACACCCCGAAAACGGGATTGGTAATCAAGCTCCGTTAATACTAAAAGACGGGTAAAGTACCGTTGGTAGTAAAAATAACACGGTAAATATTAGGAATTTAAATAAGAAATCCTAATATTAAATACGAGCGAATCAAAGTTTTAAGGAATTGAGTCTATAAGAGCCCGAGTTAACGGGACTTAAAACAAAAAGGAGTTGTGAACAAGATAAAGTAACTAGGAAATAAATAACCTAGTGTAAGTCTTGTAATTAAATGAAATAAGTCAGTTTGATGTGCATTAGTCTAAAAAGATAAACTAAAGGGGCTGATTTTGTATAAATGGCCAAACTTGATTTTATAAAAATAAAATAAATAAAACACACACACACACATCAGCGTGTGCGTGCGTGCGTGGGAGCGACCAGGAGAGGGGAAGAACCCCCAAACCCTTATTTCAGCTAATCTGATCAATTGAAGGGTGAATTGGGCATGTAATCACTGCATGAATCAAAAATCTTGATCACCTACACTTGTCTAACACTATGTAACTTGCAATTTCAGATTTGGTGATGTTTGATTTTTGGGTAAAGTTTAATTAGTAGAAATTCTTGAATGATTGAGTAATGTTATGATTCAAGAAAGTGTGATTCGAGTGTAGGATCATAAACCTAACTGAAATCATGTGAAAAGATTAATAAATTGTGTGTTAATGTAGCTATGTGCTATATCATGAAGTGGGTTTCTATCTAGAATGAGAAACCCCAACATATTGTATGAGCTATGTGAGTAATAATCTAGGTTGGTTGAACTAGTATGATGAATATTGGTTGCTATGATATAAGTTCTTGATGTAAATCATGAACACTAGACATAGAGGTTTAATTTTAATGTAAATCTTGGTGAAAATAATTAGTTATGAACTAGTTAGTAAATATGTAAAATTATGCCCACTAGGTGTTTGTTAAAATGCCTAAACGAAGTTAAAATGTTGAAATTCCATGTGAAGTGTGCATTTGAGTATGATGATAGATCAATTGACTACTAGGAAGTCAAACTAACCAATGATTTAATCGAGCGATAAAGTCGGCCTAAGATCCGTTAGATGGAGTAGTCATAATTGATAATGACTAATCTAACCATCTTATGAATTATGATGATAGTTTGACGCCTAACAAGCTAGGTGGAAGCTTGATGAGTGAACGGGTCAAACGAATCAAGAAGGAAAGAAGAAAGCGTATTCAGATGCGAGGTAAGTAAAGCTTACGCCCCTTTACATTATGTACAAATTACATAATTGCAAATATTGTTTATGAATGTTACTAAATGGTTGGTATAGAATGTTCCGACACGATTCAATAAGAGTCGGAACAAGGGAAATTGGTAAGAAATCATGAGTTATGGGAAAAGGGGTAAAATGGTAAATTAGTCATGTAATGACGAACAAATAAAAACGGTTTTAAGTAAAACGAGTACAAGGAAAAACGGGATAGGTTAAAGGGGATGAAATGGTACTTAAAATACCATCTCATACGGACAAATGGTCAATTTGACTAAATAGGTCAATTGGTGTGGGTAACACCATTTGACAATAACATTTAATAATTGCTTGTTGAGTTTTGTAATCACAGGAAATAACATAAGTTTGCATCGATTTAACTATAAAGATTTAAAGCAAAAGTTAAGTAAACGGGTCAATACTTTGACACGAGCCAGGTACGTATAACTAAGCTTTTCGGTTAAACATACAATTTTGGTCAACATATTTAGTGAAAGTCCTTCGTCGTTAAGTGAGGGACTAAAGTTGACAAAAACACCCTTGAAGGGTATATTGGGCAAACGAATCATAGAGGTCGTTTAAGAACTTGCATAAAGGTTATGGAATCATTAGACATGAACAAAGGTCATAGGAATGCACATTCGCGGGTCAAATGCTCAAAAATGGTCATTTTCGTAAAATGACCAACCGATGGGTACAATTGGGAAAAAGGGGTTCATTATGATAAATCCGCCACAAAATAGTTGTGGTGGAATATTTGTAATTAATTAGATATGGAACTTGTGTAGCGACAAAAGAAAGGGACAAGTTCTAGACTAAAAGGCTTAAATACCCTTAACGGGTCAAAATATGCATTTAAGCGTAAACGGGTCAAAATCTTGTAAAAAGGTAATAAGCCGAATGCATAAAAGTCTCAAAATTTATTAAGCCGGATGTCGGACTTTAACTCCATATGATGGAGAATCAAATTACAAACATGTAGGAAGAAACGGTAGGTCAAACAGACAAGCGAATTTAAAGATACGAAAGATTTCGTGTCAATTACGGCAAAATGGAAAGGCTGAATGCAGGGGCCACCGTAACTTACGGTGCCACCGTAAGTTACGGTGGAGCTGAATTATTTACGGTGGTTGCCTACTGTTGTACGGTAGGAAAAGTTTATTACAGAGGCCACCGTAACTTACGGTGCCACGTAACTTACGGTGGAGGTCATTTTCAAATTTTTGTTTTTGGAATCAATGGTTTCCCGGACTCGTTTGGACACGTTTTAAAACCCGTAAGACTAAAGCATTTCGTGTTTAAGAAATGTAGGTACACTTTGGATGCTGGAAGACGATCAAGCTCAACGAAGGACCGGACACGATATAGATACATGCTTCCGCACTTTGACACATTGCAAATTTTAAACAACGAATTCAACCACGTTATGTAGAATAACTTATGAATTGTAAAAGTTTTAATAAGTTCGTATTTTTATAGTATGTGTAGGCTTAACTACACATCTAATTGTTGGTGTTTACATATAAAATTGTTAATTAGTAACTAGGGTGTTACATTTCGCTCGAGATTGTATTTTGATATTCCGCTCGAACCTGATACTGGTTATTCCGCTCGAACAGACTATATTGGGTTATTTCGCTTGAACAAGTATCATGGACAACGATTTCTACAACGCATTTTCTACTCCGACTACTCCGGCTGTCATTGCTCAAGCCATGAATTTGGAAAACGAAACAGGAACTACTCAAAAACCCCCGAAACTAATGAGCATTGAGGCCATGGGAGTGTATTTTGAAGAAGTATGTCTTCCCGAGAACTGATTTGCAAGTCGAGAAAGAAATATCTGAGTTTACAGTTCAGGAAAGGGATATGTACAAAGCTGAAAAGATGATGATAAGTTTACTTCAACAAGCCATCAAAGAACACATTTTTGTATTGCTACATCATGATAAAACTTCAAAGTCAATCTGGGATGCTCTACGTGTTAAGTTTGAGGGTAGTGAGAACATGATTAAGAGTAAGAAGGCATTGCTCAAGAAAGAGTTTGATCTGTTCAGTAGTTTACCAGGAGAAGATACGAAGAAGCTGATTGAACGATACTGCCACTTGGTGCGATCCATGTCAATGCTGAGTATAACAAAAGATCGTGAAGAGTGGGTAGACAAATTAGCAGATGCTTTACCGCAAAAAGAATGGGGAACATACTTGATGATCTTGAAAAACACTGGGGTGTATGATGGGTTAACTATTTCTCAGTTTATTGAGAAGAATGAAAGTTAGGATTTGGAACAGCAAAAGATCGCGAGGATGAATAGTCCAAGTGGTCAACAAGATGTAAAAATGTACTACAAAGGTAGTGTTCCGGAAGCTGAGAGAAGTCCGAAAATCAAGACTGCGTTTAGTGCTGGGGATTCAACGGAAAAAGCTGATCAAAGTTTAAACAAAAGCAGTGGATTCTCTTCATTTCCGAGTATTAATCCAAAAGATTCAACTACAAGTTTTCATTCTCAGAGCACAAAACTGGAAATGGTTATGTGATCCAGTGCAACATCGCTTTGAATCTTCCAGACGGCCAAAGTTTTTCTGAAGAGATTGCGAAAGATCACATGGCTCTACTTGGCTCAGTGTTGCTGTCTTATGAAGGTTTAGTGGCTGGAAGGATCGGAAATCCTATGCTCACAAAGGAGGATTACGATCAGATAGACGCCGAAGAGATGGAGCTGATGGACATCAAATGGTGTCTAGCTAATGTTCTTAGACGTGCTGAAAAGTTCAAGCTGATTACCGGGAGAAATGATTTTCTTGATGCACATGTTTCTACTTTAGGTTTTGATAAATCTAAAGTTACTTGTTTCCGATGCAGGGAGAAAGGTCATTTCAAGAGAGAATGCAAGAACAAGGAAGCTAGTGGAGCTCAGAATCCGTTAGGAAAAGACGACTACTACCGGAAAGCCATTTATCAACAAGTGGGTCAGCAACAACAGCAAGAACCACAAGTGGCTCATGGTAGAAAAGTGATCGAGGATTCAAAGAGAGCGTGTTTGGTGGATTTTAACTGGAACGAATACATATCACCTGAAAGAAAAGTTTGTTTAGTTAATCAAGATGATGAAAGGCTACCTGAAGGTTTTAGCTGGGATATGTTTGTAGATGAAAAAGGAGAATTTAAAGCGTTCATTTCTAAGATTGTAAGAGAACCAGATATGTTTGCCACATGGATGAAGTATATTGGTGAGACTGTGAAGAATGTGGAGGAAGAGTCTGTTGCATCTGGTGAAAGCTCACAGAGTGCAGATGAAAGTTTACAAAGTGATGACAGTTCTGAAAAAGAAATTGTTTTTTGATAAAACTCCATTTGATACTGGTTCATCGGATGATAGTTCTGAAAATTCTGTAGAGTTTGATCAGTCACCAACTGATGACAGTAGTGATGATGACGAAGAGAAACATATTAACATTGCAAAATCCCATCTTTCTCCTAAAAGTTTTCATTTTTATTTTGCAGATCGCCTGAAGAAATTGAAGGAGAAACAAGCTGCAAAAGAACAAAAAGAAATGAAGAATGAAAGTGCTGCTGAAAAGATGAGACTGTTCAACCTGAAGAGGTTAACATTGCTGCTGAAAAGACTGAGCAAGTTGGTAAAGAAGAAAAAGTGACTGAAGGTGAAAAAGTTGTAGAAGTGGTGAAAAAAGTTGAAGTTGAAAAGATTATAGAGGTTGTCAAGCCATGTTCAAAGTGTCTTGAACCTTGCAAAGAATGTGCAGCCAAAGATGAGAAGTTGGCAGAGTATGAGAAGATGAAGGAGCAGTTACTGTTCAATCTCAATTATGTGAAAGAATCTTATGATGTCTTGAACAAAACCGTAACTGGTCTTCAAAAGACAAATTCTGAGAGAGAACAAGCACTAACGATGATGAATGCTGTTATGATGACAAAACAGAAAGCTATAAACTTCTATATTGAAAAGAGTGCTAAGTGGAAGAAGAAGTTGGAAACAGAGAAAATTGAGAATGAGAGAATTAGACGTTTATTACAAAGCTATTCTAGTTCTGATTATCTCATTGATCGAATTTATCCAACTGTTGCAGGTTTCGAAGCTTTCCAAGATGACAAGAAAAAGAAGAAGGATACTGGTAAGAAACTGACTGTTAGCTATAACAAGTGTCCGCCTCCAATCTGGGAAGGTTATTCTCCCAGGAAACCAAACGAGGAGCAACTCGAAAAAGCAGTCAATATAAAGTTAAAAACCGACACAACTGATGAATTACCAGAAAATATTGACGCCACTTTCACATCGTCTAACACTGATCATGAGTCTGAGTTAATAAAAAAGGTGGTCGATCAGGTGTTGGATACTATTTGTAACACCAGTTCTTATAAATTAAGGTTTAACGTATCATTTACAAAAAAACAATCATGTAATTAAGATTACACATGCATTGGAATTTACGGGTTTATTAAAACTTTTTACAATTTAAAAGTATACAACATATCATGTGTACGTTCGTCGTTTAACATAATAACGATACATAGTGCGGAAGCTTAATTCGTGATCGTGTCCGGTTCTTGCTCGTTGCTTGATCTTCATCCGTGCACTCTTGGCATTCACCTATGATCAAAACCAACTTAAAAGTTAGTTTTGATAGTCAAAATATTAAGTTCAAACAAGTATAGGGGGTTTAAATGACAAAAATTAAAAATTTTACGGAGTTAGGGGCGTCGCGTGACGCTAGGGCCCCTTTTTCACAGTCTGATGCTTAATCAGTTGCTGTACATTCCCAGCTCAAACCGATTTCACGGAAACGACCATAACTTCTTCGTTATTGATCCGTTTCACCCGATTCTTTTTCCTACGCGTCCGTAATTTAATTCTCCATCTAATGGAATTAAAATCCAACCTCCAACATAATAAAATTTCAGACTTTTAACTCCTCGGCTTATTACCCTTTTTACCAACTTTTGACCCGTTCATGATTTCATCTAACAAGCTTGCTTGTGGCCCTTATTTCTTTTGTAAACATATTATTATGATTATTTCCTATTGTACAAGGTTTAAATCACGGGTTATTACACATTCTTAACTCGTTTCGCTAATACTTCTATTTTGTTCCGTTAAGGGTATTTACGCATTTTAGTCTAGAACTTGTGCTTTTCTTTTGATGCTACAAAATTTCCATGTCTAATTAACTACAAATATTCCACCACAACTATTTTGTGGTGGATTTAACATATGAACCCCTTTTTCCCAATTTTACCCATCGGTTGGTCATTTTTTCCGCAATTGACTATTTCTAGGCGTTCGACCCACAAATGTTTTTGCCTAGAACTTTTATACACATCTAAGGGTTACAAACTCATAGTATAAGTTTCTAAACAACCACTAAGGGTCGTTTACACTGTTTACCTATTAAGGGCTCTTTGGTTACATTTAATCCCTCATTTTTGAAATGAAGGATTTCGGCTAGATATTTGACCTTCTTTGCACTTTTAACTATAAGTCCACATATGCGTACCTGGCTCGGGTCATAGCATTGGCCCGTTTACATACCCCTTGCTTTAAATTTTCTAGTTAAAGCAACGCAACACATGTTATTACCTGTAATCACAAAACTCAACAAGTAGTACTCAATTATTAATGTCAAATGGTATTAACACACCATTTGACCCGTTTAGTCGACATGACCATTTATCAACGTATGATGGTATATTAATTTCATCATGCTCCTTGAACCAATTCCGGTTCGTGCCGTGAGTTTTAATATATAAAAGACATTTTCTTAATGTGTCCGACCCGTTATAACTTTTACCAAATGGTGTCTTTATTTTCTTTTGTTTTCACTATTATACTAATAGTTTGACCCGTTTGGTTGTCGAGTGGATTCCATCACCTCGTTGATATACCAACTCAACCATTTTCGCTATATCACTTTAAACATATTTTAACTAAGCTTGTCTATATAAATGTAACGAGACGACAAGTCGCGTACCTTTAAAGCGTTCCCTTCAAGTGCATGTCCACTCCAGTTTGTCCACTTGAAAACTCGACTCCTTTGTCTATAGAGTTCAATCAACGGCGTGTTTAGAACTCCATTCATATGTATAACGCATATTTCACAATGTCATTCGAATATGCGTTTTTATTCGAAGCTTAACATCTTAGCTTTCTCTTAAGCGTTTTAACAAACACCTTATGGGTAGAAATTTACATGATTCATTATCAAGTTCATAACTTGTCATATAGCCAAATTTAACATCAATCGGTCTATTTTATATAAAGGTTAACATCAATAAATCAGAAATCGCTTTATAAATATCAAATTACACTAGAACAACATTTGAAATCCTAGTGTTCATCACTTCATACAAAACCCATGAATGACCTACAATGTATTCATGAGACTTCCAGAATTTAGGCATATTTTCACATGTTTTTGTCTAGGTTTTGCTACTAGACACTACATCATTCTTATTCAATCCAATTAACACACATGTAACATCTAATTTCAGATTTTCTAAATTCATGAGAATTTCAAGTTGAGATATTTCTCAAAATTTTACATACCTTGTAATCCTCTTGCGATGAGGATCACTAATCTATGCTTTGATTTCGATTTCAGCTTGGATTGAGCCTTCAATTTGTAAGTTTAGGGATGCTTTAGGGTTTTGGAGAGTGGGGATCGCCCCCTGCTTGTGCTTGTACGACCAGACATCCCAAATGGGGGTGTTTGGTTTGTTTTTTTTTTTTTTGTTTTATCAAATTAAGTTTCATTTTTAAGAACTTAGGCCCTTCCACTTTGTTCAACTTATAGTTTAGTCGCTTTTAACCCTATTATAAGCTATTTCTAGACTTGTAACTAACTAGGTTAAAATTCCTAGTTGGTAAATTCTCATTTATTTATACTTTATAATTCTAATATAAAGTTTTATATTTTCGGGGTGTTACAAGTCTACCCCCCTTAAAGAGGTTTCGTCCTCGAAACCTTTTCTTACCTAATTTGTTGAGTTTAACTCAATGTATTTGATCCGTGAAATCTTTTATACATTACTTATACTTTTATCCAATAGTTAGTATTACCAGAAAAGTATGGTAACATCTTTTTCGTTACTAATTGTCTACATAACTCATACGACATAGTGCAACTTGAAATAACGTAATCTCGTTATTTCCACTAGTTTAGTTAACTTAGCGATATCCATTGTTTTCATATAATATCGAATTCCTTATGAATCCATTACTTTGACCCGTTTAAAGGTCTTTAGTGAAATATTTCACCTTTAGCAATAATTTCTTTTGTTTTCAGATTTATTTATTCGGTTAAGTTATACCGAATCCACCGCTTACAAGCAAACCAAATTTTGTTGATTTGAATTACTGGCCTTAACCGGTCTCACTAACTAGACTCATTAGTCTCGTTACTTTTTACCGCTCGCTTGGTTATAATGTGATTTTACTTCACATTACATTTCCTAACCGTGATCGTGTCACATCATGTTTAGTTTGTATCAACTTTTCATTTTCGAAAATATCGCTTTTCGAATATATCGTCTTGCACCTATCAGTGTCAAGATTTGAACCTTTCATGCTTACTATTCAAATTCCTATCAGAATTTATATTTGTAAAAATGTTATTTCTTACTAAAATCGAAGATTTAGTTTTAGGATCTTTTCTTTAACTTTTGCCAATTATCCATACCATGATATTGACAGTCCATAATTTATTCTTTTACAATCTTAGTTTTATACGGGGAATCGTAACAAGTTCCCTTACCTCACACTATCGACCCGTAGTTTCCTTCACTTAACCTCGTATACTATTTCCTTAAGCTTTCACCTCTTTAAGGCGAGGCCCTTATTATCCATTTGCTTCAATTTATGACCGGTGGGTCATTTTGGCCCCGTAGACCTTTACACTAATTAATATCACGTAGGTTATGATGATCCCGTAGATCATCTTTTATTCGAGTTTTTATTCAAATGAATATACGTTTATATACGCACATGGCGTTAGGGCACCCCTTTTTATGTTTAGAATTATTCGCCTTTACTTTTTAGATTTCGATTGACCTTGACTGTAGTCTAAGGCTACATTTTTTTCTTTCGAATTATCTTTCCGACTTCTTGATTTCTAATGTCAGTTATACGTCGGTTTGCCCTACACTTACCGTTACCCGGTTCTTACCTATACTCCTTTACAACCCATTACCCGGGTCCTTCTATCTTATTGTTTTTAACATTTTTGTTTCGCTAGTTTGCGTTTTTCCTATATATATTCCTTTATGACCCATCACATAGATTCATTAATGTTTCGCGCTTCCATTATTCAGTTTGCGCTTACTTGCACTACCAAGTTTTTTTATACCTTATTTATCTCGTTTGGCTTGTTCGTGTGAAATTTCATCACTTGTGAACATCAAACTCCATTCTTTATTCGACCCATTCAACTTTAAAATAGTTGAGCGTAGTTATTAACATTTCTGTTTGCAAATTCTCATTATCTTTTAGTCATGACTCATATTCCAAGTCTTTTGACTTTCTATTTCGCGTTTCCGTCTCTTGGTTTACGCATTCTTTCCATATCCTACCCATTCATCGGGTATTTTACCGGAATCATTATCATTGCACCCCTTCGGGTATGCATTAAGACTTCGTTTCGATTTACTTGGTCATCTTGGCGAAATCCGTCGCTTTCATTCGACCATGTCTTTTATTCTTTACGTGACCACCATTGGCGGCCTTATTAATTATGAGTGACGATTATCATCGTTATCCTTGCTTTACTACAACTAAAGTTAACAACCTTGATTATCTTTTTCGTGTGGGTAACACCTTTGTTTTTATGACCCGACATATCACCTATACTTTAGCTTTACTTGCCCATTTTGTTTACCATGGCCCTTTCGTCCAAGATGAATTATTTCCATGAATTTTCTTTTGATCATTCATTTGTATCATAATTTACATTTATTCTTGTCCCTTCTCTCGGGCTCATTATTCTAATGTGATACGCTTCCGTCACTCGGCTGTGCGTTTACACTATTATCAACTATTTTGTTCATTTGGTTAATTTGGGTACTTTTTAGTTTGTCCCATTCACCCCGTCCCTACTACATCGAATGTAAGTATGTCCATCATAAAAAGTTCACGACATTATGTGTTCACTACTTACTTGGCCAGAGTAAGCAATCAACACATGACACACATGACCTTTTCATAATTTCCGCACTACACCCCATGTAAGTGACGCCTCTAATCTTTCTATATTCTTGACTTTCATTGGAAACCATTTATTCAGTTACTCTTTAACAGTTATTTGATTTACATGTTTCATTCATGAACATATATAATGTTTTTTTCCTTTTTATCAAACATATATATATATATATATAATCACATTTGTTAATGTGATTGCTACTTTTCTCAATAGCATTAAATTGAGAGTTTTCCACTTGGATAATTACCCCAATCCAAGTTTCCATATGAACTAATCCTATTATTTCTTTGTTATTCATCATCGTGAATAACACATAATTCTATCAAACTTCTCTTAGAAACATCATCCTGAATAGATATCCTATTCAAGTTTTATCATATATATGCAACCGTTATCCGCTACGTGTTTGTTGCATATTACTACTTATGCAATTAAATTTAAAATGTGCACCTGGTAATGCTTGCCCTAACGGGCTTCTCTTGCCGTTAACCATGTTTGCGAACGCTACGCGATTTAAGTCCTTGATGAATATGCTCTGCTTGTCATACCTCGGACCGTTCCTCTATCATATCTGTAATTTGTTCGACTCTCGTCATCTTCAGATGCGAGTGTCCTTCAATTAAAACATTCACAAAAGTTAGTAGTGTCGTCATCAATAATAGCCCGGATTATAATACAAGGCTTTTTCACTATACGTGTCAACACACGTAATTTCATTGACTATATCTATCTTTTATCGATTGATTGATGTATCGTGTATTACACGATAACCCTATGTGTTGTTCTTCAACACTTTAACCATACTCAATCATTACTATATACATGTACTTACCGGATTTGCGATCAAGCCTCGAACCGAACACCAATCTTTGTCAAGAGCATAAGGTTTAAGTCCAAGCATGGTTTTCCCCACCAAACTTGAATCTCTTAAACCAAGGCTCTGATACCAACTTGTAACACCAGTTCTTATAAATTAAGGTTTAACGTATCATTTACAAAAAAACAATCATGTAATTAAGATTACATATGCATTGGAATTTACGGGTTTATTAAAACTTTTTACAATTTAAAAGTATACAACATATCATGTGTACGTTCGTCGTTTAACATAATAACGATACATAGTGCGGAAGCTTAATTCGTGATCGTGTCCGGTTCTTGCTCGCCGCTTGATCTTCATCCGTGCACTCTTGGCATTCACCTATGATCAAAACCAACTTAAAAGTTAGTTTTGATAGTCAAAATATTAAGTTCAAACAAGTACAGGGGGTTTAAATGACAAAAATTAAAAATTTTACGGAGTTAGGGGCGTCGCGTGACGCTAGGGCCCCTTTTTCACAGCCTGATGCTTAATCAGTTGCTGTACATTCCCAGCTCAAACCGATTTCACGGAAACGGCCATAACTTCTTCATTATTGATCCGTTTCACCCGATTCTTTTTCCTACGCGTCCGTAATTTAATTCTCCATCTAATGGAATTAAAATCCAACCTCCAACATAATAAAATTTCAGACTTTTAACTCCTCGGCTTATTACCCTTTTTACCAACTTTTGACCCGTTCATGATTTCATCTAACAAGCTTGCTTGTGGCCCTTATTTCTTTTGTAAACATATTATTATGATTATTTCCTATTGTACAAGGTTCAAATCACGGGTTATTACACATTCTTAACTCGTTTCGCTAATACTTCTATTTTGTTCCGTTAAGGGTATTTACGCATTTTAGTCTAGAACTTGTGCTTTTCTTTTGATGCTACAAAATTTCCATGTCTAATTAACTACAAATATTCCACCACAACTATTTTGTGGTGGATTTAACATATGAACCCCTTTTTCCCAATTTTACCCATCGATTCGTCATTTTTTTCCGCAATTGACTATTTCTAGGCGTTCGACCCACAAATGTTTTTGCCTAGAACTTTTATACACATCTAAGTGTTACAAACTCATAGTATAAGTTTCTAAACAACCACTAAGGGTCGTTTACACTGTTTACCTATTAAAGGCTCTTTGGTCAAATTTAATCCCTCATTTTTGAAATGAAGGATTTCGGCTAGATATTTGACCTTCTTTGCACTTTTAACTATAAGTCCACATATGCGTACCTGGCTCGGGTCATAGCATTGGCCCGTTTACATACCTCTTGCTTTAAATTTTCTAATTAAAGCAACGCAACACATGTTATTACCTGTAATCACAAAACTCAACAAGTAGTCGTAAACTATTAATGTCAAATGGTATTAACACACCATTTGACCCGTTTTGTCGACATGACCATTTATCAACGTATGATGGTATATTAATTTCATCATGCTCCTTGAACCAATTCCGGTTCGCGCCGTGAGTTTTACTATATAAAAGACATTTTCTTAATGTGTCCGACCCGTTATAACTTTTACCAAATGGTGTCTTTATTTTCTTTTGTTTTCACTATTATTTTAACTAATAGTTTGACCCGTTTGGTTGTCGAGTGGATTCCATCACCTCATTGATATACCAACTCAACCATTTTCGCTATATCACTTTAAACATATTTTAACTAAGCTTGTCTATATAAATGTAACGAGACGACAAGTCGCGTACCTTTAAAGCGTTCCCTTCAAGCGCATGTCCACTCCAGTTTGTCCGCTTGAAAATTCGACTCCTTTGTCTATAGAGTTCAATCAACGACGTGTTTAGAGCTCCATTCATGATGTTTAACGCATATTTCACAATGTCATTCGAATATGCGTTTTTATTCGAAGCTTAACATCTTAGCTTTCTCTTAAGCGTTTTAACAAACACCTTATGGGCAGAAATTTACATGATTCATTATCAAGTTCATAACTTGTCATATAGCCAAATTTAACATCAATCGGTCTATTTTATATAAAGGTTAACATCAATAAATCAGAAATCGCTTCATAAATATCAAATTACACTAGAACAACATTTGAAATCCTAGTGTTCATCACTTCATACAAAACCCATGAATGACCTTCAATGTATTCATGAGACTTCCAGAATTTAGGCATATTTTCACATGTTTTTGTCCAGGTTTTGCTACTAGTCACTACATCATTCTTATTCAATCCAATTAACACACATGCAACATCTAATTTCAGATTTTCTAAATTCATGAGAATTTCAAGTTGAGAGATTTCTCAAAATTTTACATACCTTGTAATCCTCTTGCGATGAGGATTACTAATCTATGCTTTGATTTCGATTTCAGCTTGGATTGAGCCTTCAATTTGTAAGTTTAGGGATGCTTTAGGGTTTTGGAGAGTGGGGATCGCCCCCTGCTTGTGCTTGTACGACCAGACATCCCAAATGGGGTGTTTGGTTTGTTTTGTTTTTTTTTTTTTTTTGTTTTATCAAATTAAGTTTCATTTTTAAAGGATGCCCGTATTATAATACAAGGCTTTTCTACTATACGCATCAACACGTGTAATTTCGTTGACTATATCTATTCTATATCGTTTTTATTGGTGTAACGTGTATTACACGACAACCATATGTGTTGTTCTCAAAACTTTAATCATACTAAACCATTGATATACAAGTACTTACCGGATTTGCGATTAAGCCTCGAACCGAACACACTTTACTTTTTAACCATGAGCTCTGATTACCAACTTGTAACACCCTTATTATTATTTAACGATTTTCGTATAATATATGAAAATAAACGGGTAATTAGAATTTCAAATACATTGAAAATACGGGTTTCATTAAACGTTATTTACAGAATTAAAACTATACAACATAACATGTGTGAGTTCGTCATTTAACATAACAACGATACATAGTGCGGAAGCTTATTTCTTGATCGTGTTCGGTTCTTCGTTGTGCTTGATCGTCCTCCGGTGCTAAAATTATACCTGAACTCATAAAACATGAGTTTGATTAGTCATACGTAACTTAGAACGTATCTAAACGAGTCCGGGAAACGAAACTGATTAAAATAAAAATTTTTCGCTAAAACAGTGCCCTTTCACGCCACGCGAAGGCACCCAGTTGCTCCCTCGCGCCACGCGAGGGGGACCGTTTTCCAGCAGCTCTGGAGCTGGGTCCTGCATTTTTCAGCAATACCAGTTTTTACGGAAACGGCCATAACTTCTTTGTTATTGATCTGTTTTACGCGATTCTTTTTCCTGCGCGTCCGTAATTTTATTCTCCATCATATGGATTTAAAAAAATTCAACATCCAACATAATAAATTTTGAGACTTCTAGCCTTCGACTCATTATTTTTACCGAATTTTAACCCGTTTATGCATTTTATCAAACAAACGTATTTGTTTGATCCTTATATCACATACACTTCTTCAAATTAATATTATCTACCATTTTATGTTCTAATCACAGGTTTATTACACAATTTAAACCCATTTTCGCTCGTATGCTTATTTTGACCTGTTAAGGATATTTAAGCACTTTAAAGCTTGAAATCGCTTTCATTCATTTCTAGCATCTTATTCCTACATTTTTTATCAAGTAATCTTCAACTACAACACTCTGTGTGTTGGATTTAATGTGGATATCTATATGTTCCGAGTTTTACCCTTCGGATTATTATTTTGCGGCAAGACTCAAATAGAGCCATTTGACTAACGTATTACATCTTTCAACTTCTACACTTATTCTAAGTATTTATCTAATCATGAAACTCGTTTCCAAACAACCTCTAAGGGTTGTTTGTTCAATTTAGCCAACAAGGGCGTTTTGATCCTTTTAATTCTTTCAATTACGACAAGGTCTTTTGAGAGCATGTTTGACCCATAATTCTTCATTTGAGTTATGATCTTGTTCGAAAAGTCATTATGTTTTTTGGAACGCCACGACCCTCTTTTAAAACGTTCGGTTTACCCTTTTAAGTAACCCATTGTCTATCTAAGACTTCATTTAATGCTCATTGAACCTTACGTTCTAAATGAATAATTACTCTATTACACATACCTGGCTCGGGTCAATGTATTGACTTGTTTTAATGCCTTGCTATAATAATCGCTAAGTAATAGCGATGCAAATATCATTTCAACATTTATTCCTGAAATCATATAACTCGACAAGAACCATTAGTCGCTATTATCAAAAGGTGGTATCTTCACCCTTTGACTCGTTCGGTCTAAGTGACCGATTATATTAGCGAGACGACATATATTTTCATTTCAACTATATGACTCGCTCCGATTTACGTCGTGCGGTCATTTTACCTAAAATTCATTTCTTAACACTTTTTGGCCTATTAAGGCTTACTTCATAAGTGTCTTTTAAAACCAATAGTTATGGTCAACGCGTGACCAATTTACCGTTTTACCCTTATTGTTTGTTTTGGTTACCCTATAAGGTAACCATTTAAAAGTTCATTTTCCATTTGTCATAAAATGATCGAATTACCGATTTAACTCCTTTTAAACCATCAACATGGTTTCTTGTCATGCTCGACTATCTTGTTCCGTACGTCTACACGCCGGAACATCATACCTCAACTATGTATTTATCTTCTTCGTAACTAAAACGATAAGAGAATATTCTAAAATATAAGACTAGTGTAAGCCATACTTACCTTACTTCCAAATTATGCTTTTCCGCCATTCTTGCTTCGTTTGACCCGCTTCGTTCCCAAGCTTTCACCTAGCTTGTTAATCGTCAAACTATCATTGTAAATTGTAAGATGGTTAGATTAGTCATAATTATTCACGACTATTCCATCTCACTTATTTCATATCTCGAAACTACTATTCGACTTCATGATTAGTTAACTTAGCTTATTAAAGTTAACTACTTTAAATCACAAGGTTTACAACATTAAGTCTAAATCAACATAATATTGAACCCTTATCACTTCATATTACGCGTAATCACCATATCATTCAAATACGCGTTTTCGCTCTAATTTCAACACTTTAGTTCTCGCTTAGGCATTTTAACAAACACCTAACGTGCATAATTTGTATTCTTATTTTATCAAGTTCATGGTTATTGTTTTAACCAAGTTTTAACGTCAATTAACATGTTCACATCCATTATTCGCATCTACAACATCAGAATTCACTTACGAAAATTCAAATTACACTAGAACTACTTATCAATTTCTAGTGTTTAACATGTTCGTACAAAACCCACTTATCACCTTCAATGGTGATCATGAATCTACAAGAATTAGGCCTAATTTCATCATATACTTGTCTAGAGTTTACTCCTAGACACTACAATGTTCCTATTTCATCATATAACACGCATGCAATCATCTAATTCGAATCCTCTAGGTTTGCTCAGAATTTCAACTAGAGATTTCTCAAGAAATTTACATACCTCGTGACTCCTTTTTCAATGGAGATCACTAATTCGTACTCGGATTTTGATTTGGACTTGATTTGCCCCTTCAATTTGATGAAATTGTGTTGATTAGGGTTTCAGCTCAAGAACCCCTTGTGCTCCTGTGGAAAACCTCGACCAGAACACACACTGAAGTGTGTGTTTTGGTGTTTTGTTTTAATTAAATGAAACTATTTTCAATTTTGTCAAGTTTAGTTCCCTTACTTGTTCAACTTTTTATAAAGAGTGTTATTAATCAAGTTTCATTGGCATTTTACCAACATTCAATTAACTAGGTTGATATTCCTAGTTACTTGGCGGGTTCGGGGAAATCACATCCTGTTTCTACTTTAAGTCCCGTTAATTCGGGCCTTTTATATACTTTGTTTTCTCAAAGTATTTATCCTCCTTTTAATTAATATTAGATGTATTTATTTAAATCCTAATATTTAACGGGTAAATTTTTACCACACGGTATTTTACCCGTCAGTAATATTAACGGAGTTTGATTACCAAACCCGTTTTTTGGGTGTTACAAGTTTGTAAAATCACACCTTTTGAAACGGTATGGATTAAAGTAAAATCACACATTTTCAAAGGGACGTGATGTTTAAACAAATGAGACATAACCCAAGTTGTTTTTTAGTTACATCACACCTTTTCGAACGAACGCGATGTTTAATCATACCCCAAGTTACTATTTGTATAAGAGTATAATTAGGCCATGAAACACAAAATATTTTGTTTAGAATATAACACGTTCATTTTTTTAACCTTACGAAAAAGCAACTGCATTTTAACTATAACAAAGCAATCCAAATAGTTGTTTATTATGCGTAGATGTTGAAATCATAAGAAGTTCATCCTTTTCGGATCACTGACACAGTGACATTGATGTGCTTGGTCTTCTCTCTGGACATGCTACTCTTGATATTTTCGGCATACCTCTTAAACACCTCGTCAATTGTCGACTCACCAAAGTGGCTCAAGACCAAAGGCTCTGCAACAGCCCTCATACATTTGCCCATATTGTATCCTTGCACATCCTCCTCTTCAGATAAATTGAGATTGTTGCCTGTGCTTGCATCGCAATTCACTTCAGAAACCTCAAGGCGATCAATCATGAATGAACCTTCTTTCTCAACTTCATTACGCACCTCTTTAGGACTTGGAGTGTACTGTGGAATGTTGAATGAATCTAGTTTCTCTTCTTCTATAAGTCCCTGCTTTCAAAGATTTAAGATTTACTTAAAGCAATTTTTAGTTGATTTTCCAAAAAATGTAAAGCTTAAACCATTGTTTATACCTCAGCAACCATATCCTTTAGAGAAGAAGCTAAGAGGTCCCATATGTAACAACATTCTTTGCTACAAGGATCGTCACTTTGTCTCCCTAGTATCGTCAAAACCATACGCCCTTCACTCACCATCTCTTCCGCACGAAACTTGAGAAATGTTGAAAAATCTTTTTGAAATTGCTCACAGTATGCTTTTATTACGCTAGGTGGGCTTGTTGTTGACATGTATATGTTCCCTTTGTTTATATCTATCATTTCAGGCACCTGTTGAGTTAAAACATTATTCCAACATAAGTTTATTTCCACATACACACACACACATATATATATATATATATATATAGAGAGAGAACCTGGGAAAGCCACATGAGACTATAGGAAGAGTAAACAAAATGAAGGCTTTTTCTTAGAAAAAGCCTGGTATAGAATGATCCAGGTACACCAGAAATGTAACACGGTGAAGAAGAGTTGTTGGACACCATTTGGTTTGTAAGGTTCTTCCGAAACTTTGACACAGAGAGAAAAATGGCGTTGAAATCATTTTGTGGAAGATCATTCAAGTAGATCTGTATTTCGGGTGATTCATCGTTACCAAATTTCTGTCGGATCTTGTAAACTGACTTGACGAGCTCGGATGCCACTAGTAATGTGTTTGGTCCAGAAGAACATCCAAGATCCGCCATGATTAGGGTTTTGGGGAAGTTTAAAGCCGAATAGAGATTGGTCAAAGCATCATCGATTATAGGTTTGGTCATTGATATAACCTTTCTCTGCCGCATAACAAATTAAATAAAAATGATTAGTAAGTTTGCACCGATAAAACTACTAGAAAATTGAGGATTTCCTAACAAAATTACCGACTAGAAAAATTCAGTCTGAAAGTCCGACCACTTACTGACAAACTTCCGACTAGAATAAAAGTCAAAGAAACCAATTTTCGACCGCTTACCGACAAAGAAAAAAGTCGTCGGAAATTTGAAGGAAACTTCCGACAAAAAAACTATAAAAAAAGAAAAAAATTGGTTGGAAAGTTGTCAGAAATTTCTCACAATTTTCTGACTAAAACCTTTATTTTTCTATTCAATTATATTGAGCTATATGTATACACGTGAATGTATTTGCTCGTGTCTATATGTATGTGTATGTATATGACTCGGAGTATACACATACACACACATATATACCTATATATAATTATAGAATAACAAATTCCTGGTTTAAGTAATTAGTCCCGATAGCGTACACGCACGTAAGAATGTGTATAATACATATAAGTTGGTAAAGTAAAAGCATTTCATTTATAATTAAGGTGTACAAAATATGTAATGAAAAAAACATGTTAGGAGGTTAAAAAACCGAAAAAAACAGATATGGGTATCAGAAAATGGTCGGAAATTTCAGACCACTTACCGACAAAACATAACATTTCGTCAAAGATGTCGGAAATTTCTGATTAGTTTCCGACTAAAACATTTATTCTTTTCATATTTAATTAGGTGGAGGTGTATATCTATATCTATATATATGTGTGTGTGTGTATTTCTTGTGTCTATATGTATGTGTATGTGTGTATAAGTATGTAGTTGTATCGGTGCATACACACATATACATATAGGGAAAAGATCAAATAGGAAGTTAATTTTGGCTAGGAAGGATAGGAAGCCACAGGATTATGACATGTGGCAAATTTTAAAATAAAGAGAAAGGGTATTTTAGTCAATCTCATCATTTCTTCTTCCTTCTTCTCCCCAGTTACTTCAAAACCCACCATTTTCAAAACCCACCATCTCCAACCTTTTCTTCACTTACTATCTCAATAATCACTACATTATAGTGTGATTTTCGTCATCAATCAATGATTCAACCACCCGATCAACGTGTTCTTCAGCTTTTTTCGAAGAAAACCCAGTTTAATTTCATTCAAAATCTCGTTTTTTCTGGTGATTTTGAAGATAATCACTTGATTTTTCGATTCAATCGCTGATAAGTGTTTCTATCATTCAAATTTCGTCAATTGATGAAGAAACCAGCTTCGATCCATGTAAGAAATTCTTTAATTTCATTTTCACGATCTGGGCTTTTATTTAGTCATTGCGTTTTACGATCTTGGCAGGGGTCCGGGGGCGGCAGCCCCTGGTAGCGGGGTCCCAGGGGCAGCAGCCCCTGGCTGGGGTTGAGCTGTAATTCGTACTAAAAACGTATCAGAAAAATTAATTTTCCAGAAATTGGCTCATTTCGAAGACAGTAATTCGTAGACAATTCAGACAGTTCACAAACAATTCAAAAACAGTTAACAAACAGTTTTATGTGTCCATTGCGTTTTAGAAATAAGAGAGTTTTATGTGTTTTCTGCCTATTGTGTTTTAGAAAAAAAAACACATTTTTAAGTATCTTTAGTCATTGCGTTTTAGGTAAAACACATTTTTGAAGTGTTTTTAGTCATTGCGTTTTAGGTAAAACACATTTTTAGGTGTTTTCAGTCCATTGCGTTTTATAGAGAACACTTTCTTTTGTTTTTTTAGGTCATTGCGTTTTAGAAATGAGACATTTTTAAGTGTTTTCTGGCATTGCGTTTTACAAATAAAACATTTCGTTGTGTTTTCTGGCCATTGCGTTTTACAAATAAGACATTTCTTTGTGTTTTTTGTGCATTGCGTTTTAGGTAAAACACTTTTTTATGTGTTTTCAGTCCATTGCGTTTTAGAAATAAGACATTTCTTTGTGTTTTCTGGCCATTGCGTTTTACAAATAAGTCAATTCTTTGTGTTTTTGGTGCATTGCGTTTTAGAAATATGTCATTTTTTAGGTTTTTTTTTTCATTGCGTTTTACGTAACTGGTGGTTTTTCTATTGCGTTTTACACAACTGGGTTTAAAATTTTTTTTTTTAAATATAGCAATAGTATACTCGTTTTAAAGATAAAAAACGCTCGTTTTTTTGGTGCAATTTTTATAAGAAAAATAATGTCGTATGAAAGAGTTATTAACGTTTAAAAAATGGGGGGAATTGGAGGAGAGAGAAACTATTGGCTTGGATTGACTAGAATGCCCTTGAACAAACTCACGCGCCTCTTTTCTTCCTTTCAATTTCCCTGATTTAATCTTAGTCCTTGATTAACTTAATGGATGGTGAAGATCACTTCCAAGCCTTCCTAGCCAAATAAACTTCCTATTGTATCTCCACCCTATACATATATACACACTTATACAATAGTAAAAGCCTAGTTTTAAGTAATGGGTCCCGATAACTTACACGCACGTATGACTGGTATAATTATACATATAAGTTGGTTAACTCGATAAGGGCTAACTCGATAATAATGGTAATTCAGTTAGAAAAAAAGAACATAATAATTAGTTAAAAGGCCAATAACATATTAGATGCAAGATGCAAGGTACCTGTAGAAGAGAATTGTTTGAATAGCTATAATCTCCATCACCAACATTCATATGAAGCACCTGAGCGATGTCCATATCTCTTTCACACTGTTACGCACTCCACGAAACAACGCTCTCCTTTCACTCACTCAGAGACTACAGTCACAACACGTACCTAGTGACACTTCGAATATGCCTGTTGAGTTTGGGCTACCTCTATTTATATGCATGATGATGGGCTCCATATCATAATTTTTTTGATAGTGTCTTCTGTACAACATTAATTTATAGTCATATATTATTTGCAATTTACTTTTCATATTTCATATGGCTGGTTGTTAGAGAGTGTGAACTATTTGTTTAGTATAATGGTCGGTTGTTAGAGAGTGTCAACTATTTGTTTCGTATATATTGTAGTTTCTACTTAATTGACGGTATTATTCTAAAACTCTATTGTAGTTCTATAGCACAAATTGTAATTCTATAACTCTATCGTCTCTTTCATACCAAACTCGGATCCACACTTTCTTTATTATGATCACGTATTATGAATCCAACAACTACTGTATATGAAAAAAGTTATTTTTTAAAATTGTGTTGATGTAAACATATTCAATAGTATATTGTTATTGAAAAAGTTTTGCTTCTCTTTCACTTCTGATCTCATTGTTCACGCCTAACTCGATAAGGGCTAACTCGATAATAATGGTAGTTCAGTTAGAAAAAAGCAGGGGCGGCCCTGAGGGTGGGCCGGGAGGACCACCGGCCAGGGCCTGAATTTCGAAGGGCACGTTACTTTAAAAAGAAAACCCGATATGTATATGTAAAAAAAAAACTTTTTTAATAGGGTATACCATACAAACACCAACACTTACAAAACTACTCTTATTGTTTAGATTAGTCCATTGACATTAGGTTTAGACCTTTAGTGAGCCCGATACCCAATTTCGTTAAGGTCGTCTAAGGGCATTTTTTTGAGTTCGAACAGGGTATACGAATCCTCAGGGCCGGCCCTGGAAAAAAGAACATAATTAGATGCAAGATGCAAGGTAACTGTAGAAGAGAATTGTTAGAATAGCTATAATCTCCATCACCACCATTCATATGAAGCACTTGAGCGACGTCCATACCTTTCTCACACTGTCACGCACTCCACGAAACCACGCTCTCCTTTCACTCACTCAGAGACTACAGTCACTACACGTACCTAGTGACACTTCGAATACGCCTCTTGTGTTTTGCCTACCTTTATTTATAGACATATTGAGGGTGAGCCCCATGTAATTATGAATATGCCTCTTGTGTTTTGCCTACCTTATATTGAGGGTGAGCCCCATGTAATTATTTTTGATGCATTCTTCTATTATCTTGTATTACAATATTTTTTTATAATTATACTAAAAAAGGTGTAGTCTTTTCTTACTTCATAATGGTTCTTGAGAGCATTAACTATTTGTTTACTGTATTTTCGTTTATTAACAATTTAATTTAATTAATTTAATAATATTGTGGTTGTCAGATGACTCAAAATTTAACTATGTGTTCATGTTACTCTCTCGTCTCTATCATATATCTTAGACAAGTATGTCCACATGCTTTACTCGCTTAAAGTATTGGTGCATATATGTTGCACGCTTAAATAGTTCCGTGAAAATCATGATTGTTTTATGCATAAATAAATAGTTCCGTGAAAATCAAGTGTTTTATTCATAAAATATCTACAAAAGAATGATATTGAATAATCATGCAGCTAGTTTTGGTTAGAGATTTGAGAAATATTTTTTTAATAAACTGAAATTTGAATTACAATCCTATAAAATTTTGATAGGTATTTGATTTGTAAATATGTTTAAGGAATTAATTAAAAGTTTTAAAAGCAAAAGAGACAAGTTTACCGTTATTCAACCCCCCCTTCCCCATCCCAAGCCTTTCACTTTCTTTCACCCTTCTAACATCAACCCCCACCCCCTCCCCTTCCCAAGCCTTTCACTTTCTTTCATCGTTTCAACCATCTCCATCGTGTTAGCATATAATATAGCCATATATTATTGGACAAATTACATGTTTTGTCTTTTATCTTAATAACCTTTTAAGGCTGTATCCTTTGTCATGAAAATTGGCGAGTTATGTACTTAACGTTTCAAACTCTTACGCATTACTTCTTTTAGGACTAACCCAATTAAATTTTATATTTACACAAGGGTATTTTAGTGTTTTACCCTTACCTACAAATATTGTATCAAATAAACAAAATTAAATTTAAAAAATACGTATTATATATTATTTTATTATATATAATATAAATAAAATATAAAGAAAACACTTCCACACCCATCTCTCCCTACCTATTCCGACGATTAGATATCACACCCTCAAAATCCACATGCAGAGTTTTACCGCGAGGCGTGCGACTGAACAGAATCAAGCCACTAATCAAGTTGAACAAATATTTAAGTTATTAAAAACCATCACAATCAACACAATTAGTGATTAACATTTAAATTTCCAAAACATAGTTTAAACCAACGGCGGAAGCTACACGTAAAAACCCATACATGAGTTAAAAACCACAATGTTTAATAAAATTTAAAACCAAAAGTTTATGCAGCCATGACACTCCAAATGTTGCAAGCTCTCATACTGTGCCTAACTACCTGCTAAGCATGCAGTAGTGTGTCAACATAAAGTTGGTGGGTTCACAATTTTAGTTAAGCGTATAACGTAAGTTCATATGTAAATGCGTTATAAGTACGACTCGAGTAGCTAACCCTCATCACATGACTAAACTGTGTAGATACCGAAAACTGACGTAGTAAGTTTTTGTGCCCTCCATCAATGTCTATCTGCATTGATGCAATAGGAAAGGTCAATAGTTCATGCCTGGCTCCTAGCACGTTGTGCGATTTGTCAAACCTAATAGCGCTATCAACTAGTACCCTGTCTGCCAACCCGGCAAGCTAATCGGTATAATGTGTAGGGACTTTCAGGATAGAGTTTTTCGTTTAGTCCAAATGTACTACTCCACCTCTAGTGGATAGTATGTTTCAGTGGTTCCAACAAGGAACATGCGTGTAGCCCCAAACCAGGGGTATTGTATGTGTTTCCCAAACCAGGGACCTAAGTGTGTTGCCCCAAACCAGGGACGCATGCTTTTAGTAAAGAATTGTGAACTCACCTTAGTTTTGTTCGGTAAGACTTAAATGCGTTATAAGTTGATGTGGTCAACTACGACCTATTATGATACCCATAGGTTTATTAGTGTGTTTATGCAAAGTTCATAAGTTCTACACTCATCTAGCACACATAGCACGCGAACAAGTTGTCACAAGATATTTTACCATGTGGTTTCATGCACATGTTCATAAAATAACCTACGACATGTCATATATCATTTATACTATCAATAACCAAGTGCGGGTACTTAAAATAACAACTTCGACTCTTATTAAAATAACAACTTCGACTCTCATAAGTTTATCAATCTCATTCATAGCAAATTCACTGAAACTAGACTGTTTTAGTAAACTCAATTACCATACTTACTTACGATGTTGCAAAAATTATGATCTTTTTATGGGACGTACCCCTTGGTGGATTTTCCTTGTGTTAAATTTTTTTACGCCTAACCCATTACTGAAAAATTTAGAAAAATCATTTACTATGCAGTGACCATATTCGTCACTTTCTGACTGCAACTTACAGAAAAATTCATTAAAAAATCCTTGATTACCCGATTGGCCTGATTCTACTTAGAGATTCGTACTGACACCTAAGACCATCTACTTTATAAATTTCATGAATAACTCCTAGTATTCACCAAGATATGACATAAAACACAATGCACAAATTCTATAAAAAAAATGCAGCTAATAATTTGTTTATATGAAACGACATCTAAAAATTGTGATTCTAGCGCCATTTGAAGAATATTTCAAAACACTACACTTTGGACTCAAGAAAATCCAGTTTTCGTTATGTTATGACCCGGTTACAGCCCACTGAAGTCGGCTGTAACGGTTGGACAACTTCCTATTTCAGCTCTTAATGACGTAAGACGAGTTGTAAGACTTTAATCCCATACATAGCAGGACAATATGACACCAATACATCACTTATAGCATATTGTCATCTCAAATCAGATCCTATATCAATTTATTTATTAATAACCACAAGTTTAACCAAAATCCTACAAGATCCAAACCCTAGGAATAATACGAACACACAAACGGTTAAAACACCAACAAACATGAAATCTAGCAACCCTAATTTACGAGTAATCATCAAAGAATGTCAAGAATCATCATCAATACAGAAAACACAGCCAAGTTTTAAGCTACATGGTAGTAGAGAGAGGGTAGTAGAGAGAGGCAGAAGCTGAGATCGTAGATTTTAGGGTTCTTGGTGTTGTAGGGATTATGATAAAATCATGAATACGTAAATTAGAAAAAGACTTTAAAGGGTGTGGGGCAGTTTTAGGATACATGGGCCACAACTAAAGGGGTTCGGGTTGGGTGGTTTGGGCTGATAAGGAGGTGGGCCGCACTTAAGCACGGTCCGAGAATGGGAGTTTTGCGTGGAATGAAACGGCACGAAAGGGTGGGGTTTCGGGTTGGGTGAAATAATTCGCCTGTGAGGTAAGGTGGTTCGTACAAATAGGTAATTGAGTGTATCAATATCGAGTTTAGATAATTATATATATATATGTATATATATAATTTTAAGAATGCTCGATAAAACTAAATGTATTACGAAACGTAATTAAATTGGTTGTAGAAAGTGAACGGTTTATACCTCGAAAATACGGGTTATCACATTAGACCTAATGGTCTAAGGTTTTGCTGATAGGATAGTTTTGAATCGATGGTTGTTGGTATTTGTTTTGCCTCTGAGAGGTTAACCAGGGAACTTGGTTTACTACCTACAGTTGTGTCGTCGGCGATGAAGATTGTTAAATCGACACAGAAGTGGTTCAGATTGGTATCAAGTTTAAAGTGGTGGTGGTGGGTGGTTATGGATGGTAGGGATGGTTGGTTGGTGGTGGCTAACGGCTGGGGAGAGAGAGTGGTGGGTTGCTTAGTGGTGAAGAAGAGGTAGAGAGAGAGAGAGAGATGGGTGAAATTAGGAAAAATTAAGGTGTTTTAAATTTATTTTTTGTGTTATTTATTTTTTTAAATAAATTGGTAAAAAAAAACTAAAGTACCTCTGTGAGACCCAACTTAACCTTGAAAAATTAACTCGGTTAGGCCCAAAGGACGTAATGTGCAAAGTTTTGAAACGTTAAGTACATAACTCTTCAATTTTCGCGCCAAAGGACATTGCCTAAAAAGGGGTATTAAGATAAAGGACAAAACGTGTAATTTTTCCTATATTATTGGCTTGTATATTGTATATATTTGTTTAGATTAGGAGATATCTTTTTCCATAGTTTGTTTCTTTATTCTCTTGTTGTATTGTGTTATTTATACCTCTTTCTATCTTCATTATTGGGATAATAGGTTACATCAATTTACATAATATCACCCAAAGAGGTTTGATTTCTATTACCTCACCATGACTTCCTTTATTTCCTTTCGGCATCTCATCATGGATGACAACGTCGACCCACCACAAAGTTCCACTATTGATCCCAAGCAACAACCTTTTCATCATGTTTACATCGTTACCAACGTCCAACATAAGGTATGTGTTCTTGATGGTGTTAATGTCTCCTACTCATCTTGGGTTAAACTTTTCATGCTACACGCAAAAGGTTTTGATGTGCTCAAACACATTGCATCATCTCCCAACCATGGGCAATTATTAAGATCATCCGAAAATCAAGTTTCACATGGAGATTTCTTCATCAACATCATCTGATTCTCAAGTTTCCTATACCATGCGAGGCTAATATCCTAGGGTTTCACCTGGGTGTAAATTGGGTAAGATTTCTAGGGTTTTTAACATTGTGTTTAGTTTTTAATCTGTGTTGATAATGTTTGAACATTAAAATATTAATACAATTGTATAGTTCTTGTTTTGGATTCACGGATTGTCAAAATACTTTGATTTCATGAAATGAATTCATGCAATTATGCTTTGATATAAATTACGGTTTACACGTTCTTAAGTAATGAAGCGCATCTTTGCCTGTCTTGCAATGTTAATAACTATTGGCGCCTGAGCCTTGAAACACTAAATTTGTTAACAACATTTGTGATTTTGATTAAAACTAACCGTGTAGGAACCCTAGGTCTTATGCTTTTGAACCGGGTGTGACCCTTGTATCAAATCATTGTTTTAGAACCAAAGGTATAAGTTTTGTAATAGTAGTTATAACTCTAACATCTTTTCTATAGCGAAAATTGTAATTCTATAACTCTATAGTCTCTTTCGTACCAAACTCGGAGAAGTATGTCCACACTTTCTTTATTTTGATCACATATTGTTAATCCAACATCTACTGTATGTGAAACAGTTATTTTTCAAAATTGTGTGGATGTAAAAATATTCATTAGTATATTGTTATTGAAAAAGTTTTGTTTCTCTTTCACTTCTGATCTCATTGATCACGCTTAACTCGATAAGGACTAACTCGACAAGAATGTTAGTTCAGTTAGAAAAAAAAAGAACATAATTAGAAATCATTTGAGTAAATCATAAATAAAACAGTTATATGAGCTTCAATAGTAAATTGTAAAATAGTAACAATTAGAACTTGAATCGTAAGCATGGTCACATATAGTTGGGGCGGCAAACGAATCGAACAAAAACGAACGAGGCTTTATTCGAGTTCACTTGTTAAGAAATTTTTTGTTCCTATTCGTCCATTAAGGAAATGAACTTATTTGGCTCACACTTAAACTGTACCATTTCTGGTCCATGCTATTAAGGCCTACATGTTGGACTTCCTTCTCACTACTTACATAATTAGGCCCACTACAAAGTCACCCCTATTAGTGGAGCCCACTTCATCTATATTGATACCTACGCTGCCTTCCTCGTAACCATTAATATCCACATCTTTGATTTTTCACTTCTCGTGGTTCCACCGTTACCGTTGTTATAAGATGATTCACATTCTCTTTCTTTGTTTATTTCTTCTCCGGTGATCTTTATTAGACCCTCCACCTTCTGGTCTTATTTCCAGCCTGGTCCACATTATAGACCTAAAATTTCTGGTTTTTAGATTCAACACTTAAACACCGGGGTGTCGAAGGCTCTTCATCCTCCTTAAACTATACATCAAAGATCTCATCCTTATGTTTCAAATGAATTTTTGATCTGAGCTTTTCCCATGGAACGGACAATAACAACCATTCTAGTCAAATGACATATCATTGTCCATCGCATCTACTTTTGATTTAAACACCACTGTCTGAACAACTCTCCATTTGATGTATGACTTTCCCAAGGTTGTAAATTGATCCCCCTAATAGTAATCCACGCTATCCTTTCAAAAGTGAAACTTTGACCCACTTAGGGAACCATACTCTCGAAGAGGTTTTCCTAATAATTGAGTTTCTATTTCACAAACTCCATAGCTTCACTCGATATCTGGATATGGGGTCAGACATATTAGGACTCCCAATCTTCCCATGTATCTTATTGCTATAATAGATTAGACAAGAGTTTGTGCTGAATATAAACATCTTTTCTATAGCGCAAATTGTAATTCTATAACTCTATAGTCTCTTTCATACCAAAGTCGGAGAAGTATGTCCACACTTTCTTTATTTTGATCACATATTATGAATCCAACATCTACTGTATATGAAATAGTTATTTTTCAAAATTGTGTGGATGTAAAAATATTCATTAGTATATTGTTATTGAAAAAGTTTTGTTTCTCTTTCACTTCTGATCTCAATGATCACGCTTAACTCGATAAGGGCTAACTCGACAAGAATGTTAGTTCAGTTAGAAAAAGAACATAATTAGAAATCATTTCAGTAAATCATAAATAAAACAG
Organism: Helianthus annuus; assembly: GCF_002127325.2. Taxonomy (NCBI): domain Eukaryota; kingdom Viridiplantae; phylum Streptophyta; class Magnoliopsida; order Asterales; family Asteraceae; genus Helianthus; species Helianthus annuus. The sequence goes on along the minus strand of NC_035441.2, from coordinate 137,583,703 downwards.
TTATATGAGCTTCAACAGTAAATTGTAAAATAGTAACTGTTAGGGATAGATTTTCTATAACTAAGGATCACGGATCCTCAATTCTGTTTGAATTAAGAATCCTCAGAAGACGTTGCAGGATTAAGGATCCAGGATCCTCGTTGTTATCCTAACACTAACGGTTGTTTCCATTATATTTAAGCTTGTTTTGCAGGAATGGACGAGTGGGACTTGGTCTTGCCAATATTCTTGGGGAATATGCTCTCAATATTCTGCACGGGCATAGCTTAATGACTGTTTTAGAAGTCGTGCGTAACTTGCACATTTAGCGGATAGTTTGTTATTTAGATTATTTCTATTTTTAAAGGGGATAACAAGCTTGAATTAGAACAGTGAGCAACACACATACACACTTGAAAGCTCTCGGAAACTTTTGGCTATTATTCACACATTACACACTAGTGATCCTTGTAACAAGCTTGTTATCATCCCGAGTTGTACTCATCATTTGTTTAATTATAGTTGGTGATCGGTAGTTTCCATCACCCGAGGTTTTTTATGCCGGAGATCATACATTGATCAAGGGCTTTTTCCTCGTATAAATCCTTGTGTCACTTGTTCATTTCATTTACAAGTCGTTCATACATTTGTTTGTTGGTTCAAGCATCATACCTCACAAAAGAAGATTTGGTTGCATTATCCTCTTCTGATTTTTTACCAAAACAGTTTGGCGCCCACCGTGGGGCAATTGGTGCTTCATTTCTGAAAAATTTTGTTCATTTTGATCATTTCGGTTCATTACCTTCAACCATATGGCTTCTTCAGCAAAAAAACACTTCAAGTTCCATGCCGGCAGTCACTTCTTCACAGGGCGTTCCACCTTTGCCTCCACCACCTTTTGGACCTCAGAAGAATGCTGAGAATCCTGCGAAGAGACCGACCCCCGTTTTCTCAAAACCACCAACTTCTGTTGTTTCTTCTAGCCCTACTAACAGTGATCTTTATTCTTTGATTGTGCAGATGAATGGTTACATGCAACAGCAGGACAAAACCAACGAAAGGATCCTCCGGGAGATTGATGACATCAAGAAACTGAAGAGATCAGCGGAGGATCACTCCCCCTTGGTGTCGAGGTCGCTGAATTTCGACACTCCGGTCATTACTTCCCAGCATTCTGCAGCTCCAGATGTCCAATACCATGGTGGATCAACAGGAATGCGTTCTGGATCATCGGCAATGTCTCAGGCTCAAGGATCCTCTTTCTAGCCTTCAGGATCTTCATTCCAGCATCAGGGATTCTTCACCAGTTTGGGAGGATACATGGGGACGCAGCCAATTCAAGGATCCTCCTCCCAGGTTCAAGGATCCTCTCAGGTTCAAGGATCCTATCAGGTTCAGGGATCCTCCTTCCAGGTTCAAGGATCCTCATCTCAGGTTTACGGATCCATGGATTATCCTCCAAGACCCTTATCCACAGTACATCAAGGATCCAACATCTTCCAGGATCAAGGATTCTTAAGGTGTGTACAACCCGGAAGTTCAGATGTTCATCTGGGAGACTTCATCCCAATGCAGACTATCGCTTCCTCTGGTCCATCAATTATACCAGAATCCCGCCAATACGGATTCACATCTGGAATTCCAAACTTGAATCCTTCAGGAGGTAACACTTTGAATAATTTTTATAATGGTAACCCTGGCTCAGTGCAGGATACAGGTATCAACCAAGCTATGGCTAGGGAAATACAGAAACTGAAGGATATGATACCCAGCGTACCAGGAGTTGTTAAACCCATCCCTGAAATCCCAGATGGAAGCCATAAGATATCCCATTTTGCACCACCTATTTGTGATGCAGAAATTCCAAAGAGGTTTCAAATACCAACCATGAAGCTATATGATGGCTCAACGGATCCAGAAGAATATGTAGCTCAATACAGAGAAAGGATGGAGATCAATCCCATCCCAGAGAGGTTAAAAGAAGCATGTCTATGCAAGGGTTTCGGATCCACATTAACAGGATCAGCTCTTAAATGGCTGCTAAGTCTTCCCCCTACTCTATTACTTCATTTGCTAATTTAGTTAATCTGTTTAATAGTTAATTCTCATGTAGCATAAAATTTGAACGATTAACTAGTGATGTATATAGGGTAACACAAGATCAAAATGAATCACTTAGAGATTACATCACTAAGTTTAGTAAAGAATCCTTAGATATTCCTAATTTGGATATTGCTATGGCTGTAGAAGCCTTCAAAATGGGTTTACTTAGGGATTCATTATTCTATGATGATCTTGTCATGACCCCCTGCAGGAATCTCGATGAAGTAAGGACCAGGGCCCTTAGATTCATCCGGCTAGAGGATGATAAAAGGATCCAGGAAAGACTGGCAGGATTCTCGAAGCAGGAAAAGCAAGGATCCTACTTCAGGAACAACAAGTCAAAGTTTTACAATAAATCTGATAATCAGAACGTGCATGCAGTAGAACAGGAAGATGATGATGAGGATTATCCTCCTATTTCTGAATATTGTTTTTCTGTTGATAACAATGAACTAATCCTTGCAATGCAGAACTTAGGTGAAAAAGCAAGATGGCCCAGAAAAAGTGACAAGCCAGCTGCAACAAAAGACAAATCCAATTATTTATTAGTTATTGTTCGTTATTTATTGTATTCAATTATCACATGGATTGCATGTTTATTGTCAAAATAAATTGATCTTTATTTAACTTAGATTTACTCACCAGCTTTCGTAGTTGACCAAAATATTTTACACGTGGTACAGGAGACGAAGCTTGATAATGCAATGATGAAAGTCACATAGGATTGCTTTATAAATAAAAAATGGAATTCTCTTTGTATTTTCTTTTTGAAATTATGTTGAATAATTGCACTTATATGTTTTGGTGTGACGATTTAATAATGTGATATGTTTAGTTTTGAAACTATAAGTAGTGCCATAAGCTTTGGACAATCATCCCGCTCTAAAGGATAATCCGTCACAGGTTGAGGTGTGACACAATGGATGAAGTTAATCTTGACACAAATACCACTATTGATGTTTCGATTTTGAACATGGGTTTCGATTAAACACATGTTGTTGTTGTTGATGAACCGTTACACATTTCCATAATATAAATTAGCAACATTTTGTTGCTATATGTTGTTGTACTATAGGCTTAGGGAGTATTTCAAAAGAAAAGTTGATTTTTCAATTTTAACCCTTTTGATTTTTTTATTTTTAGCATAAAATTTTTCAACTTTTACAATTTAATCACAATTTTTTTTTATTTTCAACTTTGTTTCCCCGTACGTTTAATCTTTCGCAACATACGTGTGAGGTTCAACGTTTTTTCTTTTTATTATTATTCCCATTTGACAACCGGTCGCAACGCGTCTATTTTTCTCCATTTGACCGGTTCATCACAACGCGCGGGTCCTAGATCGGCTTAGTTATTATTTTCTACGTTTTACGTTTCGTCCTAATTTTTTCATATTAACACACTATAACGGGTGTGCGTGGCTCAACGATTTTATGTATCCTTTTCGTTTGGTGTTATATTTTCCTTTTTGATTTATTTTATTTTTACGAGTCTTTACGATGTTGGTGGTCACTGGCAGTGGTGTGGCATTAGTGCTACATGGCACTATTTTACGAATGTTTTTAACCTATTAAGTTTTTTACTAATAATTTGTTTCGATTTTACCCTTGTACCTCCTTTACTTAAAATTTGATTTTACGTACATGTTTATATGTACGTGTCGGTATGGGTCTGATTTGCTCTATGTTTCGACGTAAACTTTTTCTAGGAAACGAGTCATGTCAAATATAATACGTCTTTTTTTAAAAAAACATTTTTACGTGCATATTTTTATGTACATTTCGCTATAAATTTGAGTTGGTGTACATTTCGACAAAAACTTTTTATGCGAAAGAAGTCAGGTCAAATATAATATGCTTTCGTGTTTATTTTATGAATGTTTCATAAAGTTTGTTTCGAATCGACTGGAGTCAAATTGTGGTTTCTTTTTTTCCATTTTTTCAAAAGCTCCAATTAATCTCTTATGATTAAACGTGGCAACTCTTTCGTTATACCCATCACGTTTTCTGTGTATGAGTCGAGTCACATATGATATGTTATGATTGTACAATATAAATTCGATTTGCTTTATGTTTTGATCCAGTCACGTTGCTTAAACTGGTTACATTGACTTCAATCAAATATGTCGAAATACGGGTTTTTATATGGTTGAAGCATCATATAACATTTGGACTAATCCATTTAATGTTCGCAATGTATCCGCGCCGCAACACGTGTGGATGTTATTGCTAGTTAATGATAAAGTGAATCTCGAAGACACACGTGCCACTTTTGACGTTGGACCATTTTACTTTAATAGAAAAAAGAGAATTCTATTGTCACATCTCCCAAATTGTTAAAAAACTAGTTGGTGCTTTGTTCGGGTTGCGGGGCGATGACCGAATAATTCACAACAAACTAAAAAACCAGTACTATAGTTTTGGTAGAAAGGAAAACTAAAACGGTGACAAGATCGTAATTTTGAGCGAGAGTAAAAATCGTAATTTTTAGCTAGGGGAAAACCATAATTTTATTTTGAACCGGGGAAAAATGTAATTTTGAATTGAGGGTGAAAGCGTAATTTGAACCGAGTGGAAAATCGTAATTTTAAGCTGGGGGCAAAAGCATAATTTTAGTTTGAACCGGGGTAAAAAACGTAATTTTTAACTTGGGGGCGAAAACGTACTTTTAAAGTGGGTGTAAAATAATAAACCGGTGTAAAAGCGTAATTTTGAGATAGGGAAAATATAATTTTATTTTGAGCTGGGGCGAAAACGTAATTTTGACGTAGGGTAAAATCGTAAAAGTTGAACCGATGGCAAAATCGTAATTTTTAGTAATTTTTAGCTGAGGGCAACAGGGTAATTACATTTTGAACTTGGAGCGAAAACGTAATTTTAAACTGGGGGCAAAAACGTAATTTTAAAGTGGGTAAAAAATAATAAACTGGTTGGTCAATAGGGGATTGATGGCCGTCCATTTAAACAAATGACAGGGAAACACTATTCCCTACCATGGTAAATGTATACGTTGGAAATGGAAATGGAAATAGAATTGGAAAGGAAATGGAAATGGATCGGATGAAATAAGGTATAATCAATATCTAAATGGAGATAATAAATGCAACATCTTTCTATATGCAGATATTAAAGGCAGTAATAGTGGAGTAGGGCAAAGGCAACATGCCCATAATTAAAGCAAAAGGAAATCTTTTGGGAAGGCTGGCCCTATATGCAATACAAGCCCAAATTCTGGTGCTTTGGGCCAGGTGAAGGCATAAGCAAAAAGAGACCAAGAACCTCATATTTCGATGGAATGGATACGACCATTGACTTCTCTTTGCCAAAGCCTTTAGATTTAAATTATGATCCAACCGAAGATAAAAATCCGAACCCACCAGATACATCGATGGAGGATAGGAAATCAAGCCCTTTACAGACCATCCCATGGTAGTTAATATTCCAGAAACACGTTCGGATACGGAGGCGATGTCACCGGATATTCTGAATGAGAAAATTGATAACACGATTTGTATAGGATGTCTTGTAGGAATTGAACTAGGCAACAAGATGACATGGTTAGATCAAAAATCCTAGGTTAAGGTGCTGAATAGGTTCACCAATGTTTTTTAAGCATAAAAATTAGGGGGTGGGTGACTCCCATAAGGCAACCTGGATCAGCCAATTCCTCTTCCTTTATCACCCTAATTTCAAAGTGCAACAATACATGAGCCTAAATGATTTTAGGCCCGTTAATTTGATTAGGTGTGGGAGTAAGGTAATTTCTATGGTAATTACAAAATAGCTAGAAGGGGTTATTGGGTTGGTTATCTTAAAGGAAGACTCGGCCTTCCTTGTTTAACTAGAACTTTCTAGATGGCCCACTAATTATTGATGAACTTTTCTCGTGGTCTAAGCAATCAAAATCAAAATCCTTACTTTTAAAGTGGACTTTAACAAAGCCTTTGACTCCATGATAACTGTCGAACGGGTCATGCAAAAACCTAAATAACCTAGGTAGCTAGGATAAGTAGGGTATCGAATTCAGAGGAGTCTGGTGGAAAGCGTTATGAAAAAAAAAGAAGGACTTGTTTTAAATGAGGAGAGAGAAGAGGGGGGTAATGCAGGACAGAAGGACTTGTTGAACGTGGAAAGTGATTATGTGGGCCCAAATGAATTTAATTGTGAAACTGAAGCCCATAGAGAGAACAATATGGAGTCTGATAGGCCTAGTTATATAACTCTTAGGCCCAATCGGATAGGTAAGAAAGCCACGCAGGCCTATGGAGATGAAATCCCTGACCTTAATCAGGTTGCGGAAAACTCGAGAGACTCGGATCCTTTTAACATAGAAGAGATATTCAGGTTGGAAGAAGAGGTTCCTGGGGATTTAGGTCAAGCTTCGTATAGGAGAATTAACAGAGAGAACTGGGGAGACTACCGGGAGAACGAAACAGATCAGGTAGCTGATCAGGTAGGTGAAGATGGCCATTCGTTGAGGATAGATGAGCCTACCGGTCGAACGGCTTTTGCGGAAGAGGAAAACCCTCATTCGGTACCAGTAGAGATTCATCAGGAGGCGAATTGCACTATGGCAGTAGGCTCAAGTCTTGGTTTTCAATTGGAAGGAAGATTCAACCAGGTAAATGAAGTGATTATTGGGGAAGGTGGACAAAATGTGCATAAATGAATTTTATGTCTGTAAACTTAAGGGGGGTCAGAGACCATCGGAAAGTAGAGTGGGTGAAGGGGTTGAAGACGTCACATGGGGTTCAATTCATAGCAATACAGGAAACAAAATGTGGGGAGAACATAAGGTTGTTTGTCAGTAGGTTATGGGGAAGATCGGCTTTGGAGTATGAGGTTGTAAATGCTACTGGAAGATCCGGGGGCCTCCTATCGATGTGGGATCCCATGGTCTTCAGTAGATCTGGGGTGACTCGACACCGGAATTGTTTAATTGTGTCTGGGTTCCTCAAAGCAACCGGGGAGGCTTTGAACATCGCCAACATATATGCACAGAATGATCCGTTAGAGCGCAGAGTATTATGGGAAGACCTCTTGCTGATTCGCGGTTCAGTTGCTGGTTTATGGGTTTTTTTGGGTGATTTCAACGAGGTCCGGGACCCGTCAGAACGATTTAATTCTGAGTTCGTCGCCTTAAATGCAGCATTTTTAATCAGTTTATAGCTTCGGCTGATCTTATGGAATACCAAATGGGAGGTAGGAAGTACACCTATCATTCGGACAATGGGATGAAAATGAGCAAAATTGATAGGTTTCTGGTGTGTCGCAATTTCATGAATACGTGGCCTGAAGCATTTTTGGTGGCTCTAGCAAACGCGGTCTCAGACCACTGTCCGCTTTTATTAACAACAATTCCCAATGATTTTGGGCCCATCCCGGCCAGAATTTTCAACTCATGGCTTGAACTGCCTGGGCTTATGGAGTACGTGGAGCAGATTTGTTCGGGTTTTGCGTTTGACGGCCCTGCGGATCTCCGACTGTCAATCAAACTGAAATGGCTCAAATTCAAAATTAAGGATTGGGTGAAGAACTTTAAGGCGACTAGGGATGGTTTGTATGTGGATAAGGTGGCTCAGTTAGAGAAACTGGAGGAGATTGCAGAAGAAAGGAGTTTGATGCCACACGAGCTTGAGACAAGGGCCAAGTTGAAAAGTTTCATTAGTGAAGTAGATCGATTAAAATTTATGGATTTGCAGCAAAAGTCGAGGGTTAGATGGGCGGTGGAGGGGGACGAGAACACCGCTTATTTTCATGGAGTGGTTAATGCAAACATCAGCAGTAATCGGCTAAATGGGTTGCGAATCAACGACATTTGGGTCACGTCGCCGCCTTTAATAAAGGACACGGTATGTAATTTTTTTGCCTCAAAATTTCAAGAACCATTGAGTTCGAGACCAGTGTTAATCTGCCCAAACTTAGCTACCATTACGGAAGATGAGGCGGCTGTGCTTGTAGCGCCGTTTTCGGTTATGGAAGTTAAGAAAGCGGTTTGGGATTGCGAGGGAGATAGGGCTCCGGGTCCGGATGGCATAAATTTTCGGTTCATAAAAAAATGTTGGGGATTACTTCAGAATGATTTTATTATGATGATGGATGAATTTTTTGAGAAAGAAGCAATTCATATTGGCTGCACGTCATCCTTCTTAGCCTTGATACCAAAATGCAATGATCCAGGTGGACTTTTAGATTACAGACCCATTAGTTTAATTGGAAGTATCAATAAGGTGGTGTCAAAGGTTTTGGTGAACCGGTTGAAAACGGTCATGCAGAAATTAATATCCGAGGAGCAGACCGCTTTTTTGGCGAACCGGAGTATACTAGATGGCCCACTTATCCTAAATGAACTAATCCCTTGGTTGAAGCGTCGGAAAAAGGCAGGGTTAATTTTCAAAGTAGATATCGAGAAGGCATATGACTCTCTCAACTGGGAGTTTTTAAACTCAATCATGGCTCAAATGAACTTCCCATTGAAGTGGCGGAACTGGATTATGGCAATTGTGTCTTCGGTTAAGGCATCAGTACTTGTTAACGGGTCACCCACCCAAGAGTTCAAGTGTTATCGGGGTCTTCGACAAGGCGATCCCATATCACCTTTCTTATTTATTATAGCTATGGAGGCACTTTCCGGGGTAATGAAAAAGGCATGCACAATTGGGCTATATAAAGGGATTAAATGCTCTACACACGGTCCGTTATTATCGCATTTCCTATATGCGGATGATGCGGTCTTTGTGGGAGAGTGGTCCAGGGAGAATGTACTCAACTTGAATAGGATTCTTCGATGTTTTTACTTAGCATCGGGTCTTCGGGTGAACCTTAAGAAAAGTAATCTACATGCAGTGGGGGTGAGTGATGTGCAATTGAGCGATATGGCTTCCCTCCTTAGGTGTAAAGCCGGGGTTTTCCCTTTCAAGCATCTTGGGCTACAAGTTGGAGCCAACATGAATTTGGTTAAAAATTGGAGGCCGGTTTTTGATGTTTTCAAGAAAAGATTGTCGGCGTGGAAGGCAAAGACACTATCATTTGGCGGACGTATCACTCTTATTAAATCGGTTTTGAGCTCATTACCAACATATTTTTTCTCTCTTTTTAAGGCTCCGGTACAGGTAATTAACCATCTTGAGCGGCTCAGAAGAGACTTCTTGTGGGGGGCGTCTCCGGAGCAGAAAAAAATAATTTGGGTCGCGTGGAATAACGTCTTAGTCCCAAAGGATTATGGGGGGGTGGGTATCGGCTCGTTATGGGAGGCTAATGTATCTATGTTGGCCAAATGGTGGTGGCGCTTTAAGGCGGAACCGAATGGGTTGTGGCGAAAAGTTATATGGAGCTTCCACCATACAGCACGCTCATGGAATTTTATACCAGTAAGTTTATCTATATCTGGTCCGTGGAAACAAGTAGTGAAAATTCAAGATGAGTTAAGCAAGGAAGGTATAAATTTGAGGAGCTTGTTTAAAGGGATGGTGGGTCATGGAAGGGATATACAATTCTGGACAGCATGTTGGTTTGGGGAAGAGCCATTGGCAAACAGGTTTCCTAATCTGTTCTGCTTGGAAAGTTGCAAACACGTAGCGGTGGCAGATCGTTTGGTGGAAGAGAATGGGGTCTTCAGATTTAGAGCCCGATGGAAAAGGCGGCCAAATTCAACATGTGAGGTCAGAGAGTTACAAGAAATTGCAGCGGCTCTTTCGGATGTGAGTTTTGGAACAGGTCAAGACTACTGGGTTTGGAAGTTAAACGCCTCCGGAAGCTTTACGGTCAATAGTATGAGGCGGTTAGTGCAAAAAGTAAGGTCTTCGGATCTGGGTACAGGATTTCAGTGGAATTCGTGGGCCCCAATAAAAGTGAATTTCTTGGCTTGGCGCTTATCCTTGGATCGTATTCCGACATTGATGGCACTAGCTAGGAGACAGGTGAACTTAGAGTCGACTATATGTAGATTTTGTGGCGAAATGGATGAATCTGCAGACCATTTATTCGTGGGATGCGGTTTCACTCAAGTGGTCTGGGATTTTGTGGCTAGGTGGTGTAACATAAGACCCTTCTACGCGCTAGATGTCAAAGACCTCGTAAATATGCATATGCATGTTAACGGCCCCCGAAAGTGGCAGAAGGCGTATTATACGGTGATTCTGACGACAATATGGAGCATCTGGAAATGCAGGAACGAAGTTATTTTCAACCAGAAAGAACCAAAAATGGAAAGGTTAATCGAGGAAATAAGGACGTTGAGTTATCTGTGGGTCCGTAACCGGTCTAAATCATTGGGTCTAACATGGGGAAACTGGAGTGTTTTTGATCTTTCCTGTATGGTTTCTTAATTGCTTGTGGTGATGTATGTTTTTTGTTTTAGCGCTGCAACTGTCCCAGGTTAACAAGCTGTTGGCCTGGGTGTGTTTTTATAAAATTTGCTGTTTGTTGGCCTTTCAAAAAAAATTGATGTGATATCAAATATGAAAACACACGTGCACCCATGATTCTTCACTAGCCTACGGTGTATTGCCGTAGGTTACGTTTTATACTTAGGGTGTTAGGAGTGGAGCGATAAACTGGTCGGCAAACGGTGGCAAACACCGCCGTCAACAGTTTACCATTTCCGACAAACTAATGAATCGTGGGATCAAGGCCGATGCGGGGAACGAGGTTCAACGACTATAATGCCGTTGGTTTATTTAAAAAAAATCATTTTTACCTTATATAAATTAACTTTTTCAAATCCATTTTCACCAAACATCAATCTCATCCAATTTTACTACATTCCACTCTCTTTTTCTTAAATCTTTTCAAAAAAAATGGAAGGCTCAAACAAGGGTGAAGGCAAGAAAAAAATGAAGGGTCCGGTTCGAAGTCGAAGGCTCAAGATAAACGTGGTTCGGGTGGTTATAGTGTCCCGTTTCATCCGCACCTTGGGTTTGCGAATCAAACCCAACCTCCATTTTATTTTAACCAACCCATGCATTGTAACGCCCGGCTCTTTTGTACTTTCCATTTATAGAAAGTTTTGTTCGTATTTCTATTTTTGGAAACTTTGTATTCTTGTAATCGTTCCCTTCTTTGTAATCATTGTCAAACCGAGACTTGGATCATTAATGAAGCTTGTATTTTGTTACATTTACGTTATACACATTCTATGTATGCTCGTATGTTCGACTTCGTGAATCAATCGACGTTTAATCGTTAATCTTGGAAACTATGTGTGAAACTTGTAATTAAACTAAACTTATGCATTGAACGTATTTCGAACGAGAACGACACTTGATTGATACTCATACGCTTAATTATACTTGGGTTATACTCCTCATACTTGGATTTATCCTAATCTATGCTTTTTTGACAAGAATGGCCCTTAAAACACCTTAAAACATCAACTACACAACTATAGGGGCCAAAATGTAATAAAAACAAACTTGTTTCCGAACCACAAAGGGCTCGCGGCCCGCGTTACCTTACCTGGATATCCCAGGCGGGCCGCATGAGGCTCAGGTTTGCTGAAAATATGGACAGTCGCGAACAGCTTCAATTTTGAGCGGGATTTCAAGGTTTAAACCGAGTTTTGGCACTTGTAAACCCCTCTAATCAACCCTAATCACTTCCCTATAAGTACCCAAGGTCCTCCAAGCACTTGGACACTTTCATCACACTCAAATCTCTCAAAAACACTCTCAAGTTCCAGCAAGAATCTGCATTTTCGGACAGATTCACACTCTTGCACTAAACTTGGTATAACTTGCTCATTTCTTAACGAAATTACTTGATTCTTCTTCCTACTTGCTTGGTTAATCATGCAGTTTGATTCCTTGACTTCTCCTTGGAGAAATCAGACCTGGAATTGCTCTGAAATTGACCAAAAGCTTTCTGTTTTGTTACATACTTGTTTAAACTTCATCCAACTTGTGTCTAACACAACTCACACCAATGTCCTAATGCTTACAACCCCTCTTATGGTTGGTTAAGCTTAAAAACATGGTTGAGACACTTAAATCAGAGGATTAAACCTCATAAACTTTCTGTTTTGTTAGGGTATTTAACCCACAAGTCATGTCAAGCTTAGACTTTGATGAATGAGTGATTGTGGAACAACTTGGGTTGTTCCAACATAAAATCCTCACATGATTTGATGATTTCTTTTAGTTTAGGTTATTTACATACTTGTATTAACCCTAGTTCGTGACCATCCTTGGTTGTCTTTACATCAAGTGAAGTGGTGAACATTCAAGGGGTCCCTAAATGGAAGCATGTTCTTCCTACCCCATACATGACATTCATGAATGACTCGAGGTACCTAAACGAAGATCTTAATCTTCTACCTCCTACTTGAAATATTGAACTTAATAGTATGTAATACTTAAATATATCTATACACACATTCGAACCTTTAATATTAAACTTGTGTTTATATGTTAAGGTAGTAGAATGACATCTAAGACTTAACACTCCAAGTATGATTCTAATGGGCTTACTACCCATGAAATACAATATAACCCTAGTGGTTACGTAGTATCATATAAGAGTATAAGTTAAAGATGATTATTTTGATATCATACTTTATGTTATGTTAAACTCCAAATTATAATCTTCCGTTATACGCCAAACTCACACACCTACGTTTCCTTGTGTAGAAGGACTAGGTGCTCCAACTTAATCCATCCACCAAACTCGCTCGCGGGATTTCAAGTGGGAAAGCTTGCAACCACCGTGAGTATACTCGATCCCTTTTTGCTTTAAACATTTTTGGGATGCAACATGTATTCTATATTCAAACACGTGACACTTGAAACTTATTTGAAACATGCTCTATCCATTTAAACATGAAACATGAAACTTGTGATACTTGAGACTATTTTGTTCTATGTGAACGTTTAATCCCTGTGTGTAGTTCCGCCTTAACAATAGTAGCGCTATAGGGGTAATGCACCTCCCCCATTTGTAGTCGAGGGGTATTGTTAGGAGGAGACATATTAACCTCCCGTGAAACTTTGGGTTAGGTACTTTAACGCATTGGAAACTTGGGCTATCACTTGGACTGCGTAAACTAGCATGGCTGAAACTATTTTATTATGTTCATGTTGGATATGAGTTTTTATTCTATTATGCTATGTAAACAAACTTGTATACTCGCTCTTTGCTTTTGCATTGAAACTCTATTTTAATACATGTTGCAGGTTGATTATTGAAGCATGGATGATTGATGAAACAAGTTTAGGGTGGCTAGATACACACCTAAATTTATCTATCTTTTGTTGTTATGTTACTTGTTGAAACAATGTTGTTATTTCCTTTTAAATTTTGTATGACATTTAGTTTTGAAATGAAATTTGAATTAAATTAAATATTGTCACATAGTGTTATGACGTCTCTAGCAATCTATACACACTTCGTCTCATCCCGATGTTTCCGCCATCGGTTGGGGTGTGACATGCATCAACCTTTCGGTTATGATACCCAACCCATCCAAAATTGCATCCAACACGGTCCGACGATGACTCGACCCGGTTATTATGATTACTCCCTATAGAAGCCCAAAATGCTTTTGACCCGTTTGCTTTTCAAACCCCAAGCTCACTATCACCGAGACCTTGCAAACCCCAATGTCACAATCACCGAGAAACGTACAAGATGACTCCGATGAGGAGTTCGTGGCGGAAACCCAAGAATAAGAGTTAGATGAGGATGAAGATGTTGCGGTTGAAGAAAATCCCGTGAACGAAAATGTAGCCGAACCGGAAAGAAAAGGAAAAGCGAAATGGGAAACTTGGACGCCTAGACAAGAAGAGGCATTGGCAAAGGCTTTTGTTAATTGCATTTTGAATAAAAAGAAAGGCAATCAACAAAAGGCGGATGAGTTTTGGAAGAAAGTTCTAAACCACTACAATGAAACGGTCGGAGGAAGTAACCGAACCCACCACCAAGTTGGCTCAAAATGGATGACGATGCAAACAAAAATTAACACATTCAACGGTCTATTTCATCAAGCGGTAATTTTTTTATACGGTTTATTTTTTAACGAAATATTTGGATTAAGTTGTTGATAATTTATTATTTTAGGATCGTTTACGTCCTAGCGGGGAGGACGATGCTTATGTAATGAAGCAAGCGCTAAAGGATTACAAAAGCAAAGAAAAAATTGATTTTGCTCATATTGTGGTTTGGGAGATTGTTAGAACAAATCAAAAGTGGTCGCCGTTACCTTTGTTGAATGAAGAAAGCTCCCGCTCGGGTCTAAAAAGAAAGTCTTCGGATTCGGGATATTATACACGAGGATCACCGAATGTCAAAATCTCGAGCGGATTCGGTATTCCCGACATAAACGAGGATCCTTCACCACCACCAAGACGACAAACGAGAAAGGAGAAAAAGGACAAAGGGCCGTCTTCAAGAAACGAAGATCCAAGAGATATAACACACAAATTCGAAGAGTACAAGGCCATGAAAAAAGAGATAATGGAAATTAAACGTATACAAGAAGAAAAATACTTGACCTTGGCGGATGAGCAACGAGAGGCGTTGCGACAAACAATGTTCGACAAGGACTTGGAGACGTATAATCGGCCTACCAACAATGTTCACCCTGCGATGTTGGAAATCACACTCGCTAGAAAACGTGAGATCGCAAAAAAATATGGATGGCCTTGTGATTTTTAGTTTTTTTTTTAAAGTTAGATTTTATTTAAAATGTAATGCTTTATTTTTATTTAAAATGTAATGCTTTATTTTTATTTATAAAAAGTTGATGTTTTTTCCATTTTATCTTAAATTAAAAAAAAAACAGAAAATAAAAAAAAAAGTTTGCCACTCAGCAAGTGTTTAAACCATTGCCAACAATTTTCAGCAAAGTTTAAACACTTTTGACTAATTGAGATGGCGCACTCTGATTGGTCGGTTTTTTGGTTTGCCACTCCAAAGTGTTTAACCACTCCTAACACCCTTAGTGACATGCATGTATTTCAACCGTAGACTATGCTCTATGCCCCGTAGGCTACGCCTACAACCTGTTGTGTTCTCCTTTTTTTCTACCATAGTTCAGCTTCATTACTTACATGCATGTTAACTTTTAAGTAATGACATAAAGGGCCCTCGACTTCATTGTTTTGCATTCTTTGCACATTTAAATTATCTCTTGGCCCGAATTAAGTCCCGAATATTGTGATATCTCTTGATAATCCTCCTTGCTTGTTTTGCTTTATCACCAAGTCCTCTAACTTCACAGATTTAGACGGTTAACCTGTAAGACCACAAGAACTCGTAGTTGTCACATTTGAAATATATAACCGCCTAAAATGCACTAAAACGCATAATTTAAACACTTTAGCATCCAGATTTAACACTCTCCATCACTCCATTATTTGTTGGTCTTTTGTGGATGAGGTTTTGGAACAAATGAGATTTCCAACTCTTTGGGGGAAATGGATAAAAGGTATTCTTGTCTCTTCTAAATCCTATATTCTTGTTAATGGGTCTCTGACTTCGGAATTCCATTATGAGCGAGGGTTCAGGCAAAGAGATCTATTAACGATTTTCCTCTATATATTAGCTATGGAAGCCTTCTCATCTTTTGTGTCAAGTGTCGTACAAGTTGGCGTTATTCATGGCATCCCCTTGCCTAGGGTGGGCCTTGTCTATCTCATTTTGTTTTTGTAGACGACATGCTTATTGTTGGAGAATGGTCGGCTCATAATGCTAGGAATTACTCACGGCCTATGAGATGTTTTTCCCTTGCATTTGGATTGCAAATCAACCATATAAAGTCAAGCTTATATGGAGTTGGGGTGGATAATGCAGATCTAGACAATCTTGCCTCCATCCTCAAACGTCAAAGGGGAGTCCTACCTTTTATCTACCTGTTTATTATAGTTGGGGCTAATACGAACCACATATCTAATTGGGCCCCGATCATTGAAATCATTCAAAGTCGCCTGTCACTTTGTAAGGCATCCAACATTTCCATCGGTGAGCGAGTAACATTAATTGAGTTGGTGTTGGATAGCCTTCTAACATACTACTTCTACTTATTTAAAGCACCATGTTCCGTATGGAAAGAATACAAAAAAATTTATTTTGAGGAGATTCGATGGGTAAAAACAAAATGGCATGGGTTAAATGGATGGATGTGACGGCACCGGTTAAGGCACGAGGACTTGGTTGGGAAATGTGAGTGACTTCAATAAAATCCTAAATGGTTTTGGAGATTTAAGATGGAAAAAAAAAACAGACTTTGGAGACGTGTGGTGTAGGCCCTTCATCATAGTCCGAGAAGATTTGAATTTTTACCACCAAAGTACGGGCGGGCTGGGTTTTGATCAAATACTATATGAGGTTACTTCACATGGATACAAATTTAATTGGAATAATTGGGTACTGAAGAAGGGTAGATTTAGATGGAATTCCCACAAGGGTCGCCCAAACTAGAACTAGAAGGGGTTCATGTAGCCACAAAAGATTGTCCCTTATGTATCTAAGCAAAGGAAACGACCGATCACTTATTCTTCAGTTGCTATGTTCACATGATCATTTGGCAACATATCACGAGTTGGTGTGCTACCACTCATATTTTCGGGTTCTTCTACTCACATCTCCTTGAAGTACACAAATCCATGCCCGGGTAAGTCACTAACAAACAAGCAATTCATGCCTTAATTCTAATATCTTAATGGCCTTTTGGAAACTAAGAAACGAAGTGATTTTCTCCTCGAAGGAAGTTAGCATCGCTAATCTAGTGGATGAAATTAAGATGTGCGGATTCTTATGGGTGATAAATAGGCGTAATAGATTGGTCCAATTGGTTGTCTTTTGATTTGTAGAATTTTAGATCTTGTATGTAATGTTCTGTCTTGTATGTTCCCTCTTTCTTTTAATAAAATTTGCCTTAGAAAGTAATTTTTTTATCCAACATGACTTAACTTTACTAGGCTATGAGACACAAAAGATAGCATTTTGAAATGGAACATTTTATTCAAACCTTGCTAAAAAGCAAAATATTACATTCTAACGTTCTTAAGCAAATCAATCCGAACAATTGCATGTTTCTTAAGCATAAGAGGATCACCCTTTTCGGGTCATTGACAAAGTGACATTAACGAGTTTGGCCTTCTCTCTCGACATGCAAATCTTGATATTATTCGTGTACCTCTCAAACACCTCCTCAATGATCGACTCGCCAAAGTAACTCAAGATCAAAGGCTCCGCAACAGCTCTCATACATTTTCCCATATTGTATCCTTGTGCATCCTCTTCTAATGAGTTAACATTGTTGTCCGTGCAAGCATCCCAATCCACTTCAGAAACCTTAAGGCGATTAATTGCAAACGACCCTTCTTTCTCGACTTCATTACAGACTTCTTTAGGACTAGGAGTGTACTGTGGAATATTAAATGAATCCAGTTTCTCTTCATCTATAAGTCCCTGCTTTCAAAAAATAAAGATTAGCATTGAAATATTTTTACTTTATTTCTCCAAGAATGAAAGAATGTAATGAAGCAATAATTGATACCTCAGCAACCATATCGTTTAGAGATGTTGCTAAGAGGTCCCAGACATAACAACATTCTTTGGAACATGGATCATCACTTTGCCTCCCTAGTATTGTCAAAACCATGCGCCCTCCGCTCACCATCTCCTCCTTACGACACTTGAGAAACATCAAAAAATCTCTTTGAAATTGCTCATGGTAAGCTTTAATTACGTTAGGTGGGCTTGTCGTTGACATGTATATGTTCCCTTTGTTTGTATTAATCATTTTAGGAACCTGCTCAATAATAATTTATTCCAATATTAGTTTATTGTCACACATATACACATGTACGTATGTATGAAAAGTGTATGTGTGAGAGAGAGAGAACCAACCTGGGAAAGCCACATGAGACTATAGGAAGAGTAGACAAAATGAATGCTTTTGCTGAGAAAAAGCCTTGTATAGAATGATCCAGGAACACCAGAAACATAACATGGTGAAGAAGAGCTGGGCACCATTTGATTTGTAAGATTCTTTTGAAATTTTGAAACCGAGAGAAAAATGGTGTTGAAATCATTATGTGGAAGGTCGTTCAAGTAGATCTGTATTTCGGGTGATTCATCGTTACCAAATTTCTGTCGGATCTTGTCAACTGACTTGACGAGCTCGGATGCCACTAATAATGTGTTTGGTCCAGATGAACATCCAAGATCCGCCATGATTAGGGTTTTGGGGAAGTTCATAGCAGAATAGAGATCGGCCAAAGCATCATCAATTATAGGTTTTGTCATTGATATAACCTTTCTCTGCCATACATCAATTGTAACAAAAATTATGAATCTATTTCTGCAAGTATACACCAATAATACAAACATACATATATATATATGCATATGCTGTATATTATGTATAGGGTGCTAAATATATACGCTAGCTTTAAAGGATCAGATAGGCCTTTCAAGAACACATGCATGTCGACAAATCATGAGTTTAATGAGCTACGACACATCACTCAAATAAATTATAGAAAGGTAAATCAATAAAAAATACATATGTTTCTACGCTTGTATATTTTACGAGGTTATATATGCAAAAGATGCAAAGTACCTGTAGAAGAGAATTGTTTGAATAGCTATAATCTCCATCACCACCATTCATATGAAGCACCTGAGCGACGTCCATACCTTTCTCACACTGTCACACACACACCACCAAACTACACAGTACTACTTTCTCACTCAGGCTACACCTTCGAATATGCCTCTTGAGTATTGGCTACCTCTATTTATAGACATGTTGATGGTGAGACCCATATTTTCTACGTATCTTGCATTACGATATTTTTTTATAATTATAATAAAAAAACGGTATATTCTTTTCATACTTCATAATGGTTGTTGAGAGCATTAACTATTTATTTACTGTATTTTCGTTTAACATTTAATATATAGGTAATGTTGAGGTGTCAGATGGGAAATTTAACTATGTGTTCATATTACTCTGTCGTCTCTATCATATATGCCAAATTTAGAAAAATATGTCCACATGCTTTACTCCCTTAAAGTTTTGGATCATGGTTTGCACGATTAAAATATATGTTATAAAAAAAACATGCTTTGAATTTCAGACAAACACGTGCCATATGTGGTGATAAATTATATTATATGTTTTAAGAACAGTCAAGCATTATTTATTTATTTAATTAATTAGTTCCGTGAAAATCATGATTAATTGTGTTATTCATGATATATCTACAAAACAATTTGGTATTGAATAAATTATGGAGCTTGTTTTGGTTTGAGAGTTTTTTTTAATGGAAGTGAAATTTGAATGAAATCCTTCTAGGTGTTTGGTTTGTAAATTTGTTTAAAAAATGAGGTCGGCTAAATGCACCCCTTTTTACTAAATGCACCCCCTTTTTATAAAAAAACATTTTAAAACTTTTCAAATTCCACCCTTTAAAAATCCATTACTCACATTTTTTATACCATGACAATATCTGATGGAGGTTTGGGGCTGAATACATTTGGAGCTTGAACTGAATCAACATTTTTAATTACAGAAATTGATTTTCATAAACAGCATGATCAATCGAAATCATTTTTCACTAGAAATATATAAACAATTCTAACAATGAAACGGTACATTGTAAGCAAAAATAGTACATGTCAAAGCCAAAGTAGAAAAATTCTTTGTGAAAAAACAAGAATGTTCGATTATTTATATTAGTGTGTCCAATCCAAAGCAAAGAAAAAATTTTCTGAAAAAACAAGAATGTTCAATTATTCATTTTGTTGTGTCAATCCAAACATGCATCTAGAAGGTTCTTATCCATAAGTAACAAATGAAGTTTAACAAAAAAAAATTGCAATTAAAGTTTAACCAACATATTGTACACTTCGGTCTGGATTAGGGTTCATCAGCTCCCTATACTTGTTTATGCGAGATATGTACATAACTTTCCAATCTGCTGCGACGTCACTTTGGTTCATACTCCAAAGATTGTTGGGTAGAGGCATCGGATAGTCACCTTCTAATTTAACATGGATGAAATGGTTTGTATGAACATGAACAAGCGATACCACTTGATGAGGGCTACGGACTTGGTTGGGACCGAGCAATAGAGGGAAGAAAGTTTGATTCCCGGCGATGCTTAAAAGGTGAACAATCACACAAAATCTATTAGCAATGAGGGAATATTATACTTGTTTGTCTTATACGTGGCATCCATAAGCATCACATGTGGGAAAGCATGCAATAAGTCTGACGATGTCTCATGAGCGAAAAATAACGATTCCAACTCATTTGAAATACTATTGATGGAAGTATAATAAGTATAACCATTTTCTTGTAAACGAGACATAACAACCTGCATTGGACTTTTTCCTTTATGGTTTATCTTTCGAATTTTATTGCGTGCATTGTATACGGTTTTAAGGGTAGAGACATTATCTCCATTCTGCTCTTTTATAGTACCAAGAATATCCCGTGGCGCCACATGCTTCTTTGTCAACTCCGCTACTAATTGAAAGTCATTACGTGACAATCGCTCTACAAATGCATGCCCCTCCATATGTTGTGCGGGCGGATGATTATGTTCATCTCGTATATGAACTAACTTCCAACAATCATTCATTTTTGTATATGCTCCGATCAATTCAAATGGACAGTTTATTTTTTTGGTGCCAGTAGCTTTACTTGTACCTTTAACAGACCTATACACACCACCACGTTCACACATTAGTATGACTCTAGAATAACCATTTGGCTTTGTTCTTGATCTCTTAGTGACGATAACATCGCCAACATCGCGTGCGGTGTTTTGAACCCATTCCATCATCTCTTCACGAGATTTGAACTCCTAAAAATAAACTAATATTAGGGTTGGGACATATGACTACAAACATTATCAATACAAGCTTATAATCATAGCTTCATCCTTGAAATAAAACTTATACCTGATCGGTAGAAAATACGGACATCTTTTTGTATAACTCTTGATGTCGAACTATGATAAACCGTGATAACTAATATCAGAGGCATAAACTCGAAAACAATTATTAACATATACAATAATACAATAATATAGTACATAATATAATATATTAATTAATATATACTGTATATCAAATAAGGTATATACAGCAGCAAAAGGAATTTAGGAATACAGTAATATAATATATTAACACACAACCAGGAAGTCTTCATGCATAAGTTAATTTATTTTCTTTTCAAACACTTCTGTTTAATTTGCAGATTCGAGAATAAATTGATAGCAGAAGTGTTCCTAACATGTACTATATATTAAGAACGACAAATATTATAAAGGTAATTGTTTCTTTGTAAATCCACTACAAACATCTGGTAATTGATTTGTGGTAAAATTTGATCCGCAAATTCTATTATTCTTATAACTACTCAATCAAAAAAAAAAAAAGAAGAAGAACTATATTAATGAGAAAGATGAATACATACCAAGAACACTTAATCAATTAGATTTTTGATGAAAATCAAAGTTGCACTAAATCATTTTTCAAGGTCTTTCTTAATCTCCTTCTTTCAACCAGCAGGAATTTTGTTATGAAGCCGTTCTAATGTAAAAGCAAAACACGTTTATGTAAGTATTCAAATTATGGGAAGTGGTTAAACCCCTATAAAAAATAGGGATAGTTCCTTATGTAATTTTAAAAAATGAGAAAACACAGGGGTTCATTGTTTTTATTTACAAACTTCAAAGGGGAGGGGTGTAGCCAGTAAAAATTTGAAGAAAAAGGGTATATTTAGCAACACCCTTAAAAAATTATAAATTATAAAAGCAAAAATGAAAAAATTACCGTTCTTGAAACCCCTTCCCCTTCCCAAGCCATTCACTTTCTTCATCGTTGCTCAACCATCTCCATCCCTTCAAATTATGCACCATCTATAAGACTGGAAGGTATGGAGGAGGGTAATCCTCCAAGTATAGGTCGTCACGTAGACCGCCACGCAAACGGGTGTGAGAATGGGCCTAAAGGGGATGGACCTAAGGGGTGGGGGATGAACCCCTTTATATATGTGTATGTATGTATGTATAGGTGTGTGTGAGGGGGTGAGGCCCGGCTTGGGCGGCTGTGGGCGGACGAAGAGGACGACACCTGGACGGCGACGGAGCAAGGGGGTGGCAAGGCTGGGGCGGCGGCAAGGGGATGGGTCTGGGGACGAGCCCCATACCGTCCGGTCTAAGGTTGGAACCAAATGGTGTGCCTGGATTTCTGACCAAAGGTTTGGAGTCAATATGTGTGACCGTGTTCCATTAACGGAGTTGAATCTTTTGTTCTACTTCGCTTTTGTTGATGCAACAAACACGAGACCAAAGATAGTAGCTTAGTTGATTAGGCAAAAAGGTTGAAGGGTTCAACCTTGCCTAACGCAGGTCGCGGGGTCCCCCCACGTTTGCAAGACGTGGAAGGAGGTTTACTAGTTTGTAATTGTTGTTTGCTGAAGGTTCTTTCTCCGAGACGTACTCGGATCCAGAAGTGAGAGCAAACAGAATGTGTGTGGTGGATGTGATAAGGAGTGACTTGGACGTGAGCAAGTACTCCACGAATGACCAGAGATGAGAGAATCTCAACTGATCGGGATGTTTTTTGGAGTAAATGAGATGTCTTTTTATAAGGGAAGACATCTCCCAAAGTGGCATGTACAAGACTAGTAATCCTGCTTGCAGTGGAGGGTTTCCCCTTTTGGGGTTGAAGGCTTTTGACCCCTGGGTAATAACGTGTATTGTGCAGACCTGCTTTGCTTTTGCGGGCGTGGGTTGGTGAAGCGAGCTCTGGATGTGATTGATTACTGTTTACTCCTCGCTTTTCCCATTTTACAGCTTTTCAACCAGTGAACCATTTAACCATTTAAGCATTTGCATATCTAGTCACTTTATTTAATCTTGGGCTACCCCCGTCATCAGCCCCCCAAGTCAGAGGTTTTTGGGTAGTGTGCTCAAAGACTTCTGACTTTTATGCATGTGTTTTATTGCTTGAAGGTTTCAAGGGTTCGTTGCTTGACGGGTTGAAAGGCTGAAGGTAGTTAATATTTGAATTTGAATTTTAAATGATTGATAGTTGATTTGACTGATGTATGACAGTAGATAGGGTGGCGGTTTTGCAGAAGTTATTATTTACGTTTTTGCCCCTATATTAACTTGTTTTATATTTTCCTTAACTGCCGTTTCATTTTTGCATCAAGTATTTTCTGCAAGTATCTCCCTTTTCTTTCAAGGTTAGTGTTGTTTATCCTCTGCTTTACTTTTTCATAATTTTCTTGCAAAAATGGGTGCCCTTAAGGATTTAGCAAGATCCTTTTCCCGGTTAACCCAAGAGGAAGTAGAGTTGTTTTGTAAGGAATATGGCATTGGGATTGAGTTTACACCTACTGCTCCTGCGTGTGATGCTTCGATTGATAAATGCCCCACTGGTTTCATCGCACTTTATTGCCGTCACTTTGAATTTTCAAACCTTCGCTATCCGTTTTCTCTGTTTGTTTTGAATTTGTTAGAGTATTACCGGGTTTCCTTTGGTCAGATTCATCCGAAGGGCATGGCTAGGGTTTTACATTTTGATGACGGGGGTAGCCTAAGATTAAATAAAGTGACTAGATATGCAAATGCTTAAATGGTTAAATGGTTCACTGGTTGAAAAGCTGTAAAATGGGAAAAGCGAGGAGTAAACAGTAATCAATCACATCCAGAGCTCGCTTCACCAACCCACGCCCGCAAAAGCAAAGCAGGTCTGCACAATACACGTTATTACCCAGGGGTCAAAAGCCTTCAACCCCAAAAGGGGAAACCCTCCACTGCAAGCAGGATTACTAGTCTTGTACATGCCACTTTGGGAGATGTCTTCCCTTATAAAAAGACATCTCATTTACTCCAAAAAACATCCCGATCAGTTGAGATTCTCTCATCTCTGGTCATTCGTGGAGTACTTGCTCACGTCCAAGTCACTCCTTATCACATCCACCACACACATTCTGTTTGCTCTCACTTCTGGATCCGAGTACGTCTCGGAGAAAGAACCTTCAGCAAACAACAATTACAAACTAGTAAACCTCCTTCCACGTCTTGCAAACGTGGGGGGACCCCGCGACCTGCGTTAGGCAAGGTTGAACCCTTCAACCTTTTTGCCTAATCAACTCAGCTACTATCTTTGGTCTCGTGTTTGTTGCATCAACAAGTTGGCGCCCACCGTGGGGCTACGCCACTATTTCTTCTCAAAAAAGACCTAGTAGTGTAGCTCTCTTCACTTAAAGTCACCATGTCTGAAAGCGGATCTCCGGGAGAAGTAAATCAGATTCCAAACACTTCCACCCCGGGTAGTGGCCAAGCTCATGTGGCTATACCAACATCTTTCTCGACTCCGGGGAGCACACCCGAGTTCTTTACCTTCAACACACCAACTCCATCCAGATCTGGGGCTCCATCTCCCAATGTCGGTGTATCTGACACCCCAGCACGTGTTGAACTTACCCCCGAGGGGGTCGCAAATAATTTCCTTGAGTTAAGGTCACTTCTTAACCAGCATGTGAGTAAAGAAAGGGAAAAGGGTATAAGGATTCGTTTAGATTATGACGAACCTGAGCCAACGCTGTCTCCCGGACCACCCCTACCTCCTTTTACCACAAGAAGTGAGGCTGGTCCCAACAACCCTCCAAACCCTCACCCTTATCTGTCCACTATGACAAATCCTACGGTACATCCTATCCTCTCTTCCCAACCAATTACTAGTGGTGCTCCTTTGGGACACGAGCTAACGCTTGACTAGCTCCTACAGTCCCCAGTGACAAGCTATCCAGCTTCTGTAACAACCACATGGGAGCAAGCTTTGTCCGTGCTCCCTTTAGCACGAAGTGCTGTTACTAGCACCCCTCTTGGAATAAACTGCTCGGTTGGTCCAGGAAGCCTTCAAGGCTTCAACCTCATACCCAATATGATGACCCAGATGATGGCCAACTTCCCGTGGCAACACTTCATTAATCAAGTGCTAGCCACTCAGGGGAATCACGGCAATAGTAACAATATAGATACAAGGCCTGAAGAGGACTTGGCTAAACCCTATAAGCCAAGCAACCTTTCATGCTTCTCAAGGCAGATAGCCGATTATGATTTTCAATCAAAGATCAAGATGCCAACCCACATCAGAACGTATGATGGGACTGAAGATCCTGAGGATCATCTCCAGATCTTCACTGGTGCAGCTCGAATAGAAAAATGGTCAAACACTGAATGTTGCCTAATGTTCATGCAAACTCTTGTTGGATCCGCTAGAATCTGGTTCAACGACCTACCTGCTCAAAGCATTCGAAGCTTTGACGATCTCAGCTGGGGTTTTCTGGCAAACTTCTCCCAACAAAGGCGATATGTCAAAGACGCAACAGTAATCTTCCAGATAAAACAACGTGATGATGAAAGTCTTCGGGCATTCATTGAACGATACAAAAAGGAAGGTCTGACCTATGTGGGGGCAGACGAGAAAATGAGAGTGGCCGGCTTTATGAACGCCATAACCTCTAAATACCTCACACGAGATTTCAACAAGTCTCTGCCCAAAACCTTGGAAGAAGCCCTTGAAAGGGCCGAAGCTCACATTCGGGGAGAGGAAGCTGTAGACATCAAGGAACAAAGGAAAAGAGGGTCCGGCTGGCGAAGCAATAGCCCAGCTAGAAAGATGGGAAACTTTAACTCCTATGACAGACGCCCAAAGGGTTCAGACTCTCGAAGGTCTGAAGGTCGGAACCCTTCAAGCAGAGAAAAAGGCATAAGTTTCACTCCCCTCACAAAAACCCCTCAAGAAATCCTGGCAACAGAAGAAGTCAAACAAAACTTTAGACCTCCCAGGCCTCTCCCCAAAAGCAGAAAAAATGAGAACTCCACGCAATTCTGTGAGTTTCATGAGGAAAAGGGACACCACACCAACGATTGCTTCCAACTAGAAAAGATAATTGAAGAGGCTGTTAAGTCAGGAGAACTCGCCCATTTGGTAAAAGGAGTTCGAGACAAGATGGCTGAAGGCAAGGGAAAGGAAGTCAATATGGTATACTCTGATGAAAAGGTTCCTCACAAGAGGCAGCGGTTGGAAGCCTGGGAGCTTCAGTGTGTCTGCTTCCCCCCTACGAAGAAGGACCCACTTCCCAGTCCTCTTGTGATAGAAGCCACCGTGGGAACACTGCAAACATGTAAAGCATACATAGATACTGGGGCAACCACCGAAATCATGTTCGAAAAGTTCTTCAACCGTTTAAGCAATGAAGAACGTTCAAGGCTTCAACCTTCTGGAACCTCTATAAAAGGTATCGCCGACATACCCCTCAAGCCTTTGGGGCAGCTAACCCTTGATGTTCGTTTCAGTGAAGGATTAAAAGAGAGAACCCAATCATTAACCTTTGTGGTTATC
Source organism: Helianthus annuus (assembly GCF_002127325.2). Lineage (NCBI taxonomy): Eukaryota > Viridiplantae > Streptophyta > Magnoliopsida > Asterales > Asteraceae > Helianthus > Helianthus annuus. The sequence continues at coordinate 137,557,244 of NC_035441.2, read as the reverse complement.
AACATCCCCTCAAGTTATAACGTGATCATAGGGAGGCCCGGACAGTGTGCATTTTACATGGCAGTGTCTGTTGGCCATGGCACGGTCAAATTCCCTACTGAAAGGGGGATAACAACCCTTCAACCCTCGCAGGAAGCTTACATGATTGAGGGTGAAAGCTCAAACAGTGAAGAAGACAGGCAAGGGTTGGTCATAAACCCTAAATACCCTGAGCAACGGATAAGAGTCAACCCAAACCTTTCTCAGGAGACCCTTTCATATCTTGAAAAGCTGCTAGCACATTACAGTGATGTATTCGCTTGGTGTCCAGAAGATATGACCGGGATCCCTCGGAACATTGCCGAGCACGAATTAAGAATACCACCGGATGTCAAACCAGTGGTCCAAAAGAAAAGAAGCCTGGCACCCGAGAGAAGCCTGGCAGCTTGCCAAGAGGTTGAAAAACTTGTGTCGGCCGGCATTCTCCGAGAAGTCAAGTACCAATCATGGGTTGCAAACCCGGTTTTGGTCAAGAAACCCGACAACTCTTGGAGAATGTGCATAGATTTTAAAGATCTTAACAAAGCTTGTCCCAAAGATTGTTACCCACTACCGGAAATTGATCTCAAGGTCGATTCCCTCACAGGATATTCGTTTAAATGCTTTCTTGATGCATACAAAGGCTATCACCAAATCCTCATGAAGAAGGAGGATGAGGAAAAAACAGCCTTTCACACGGACAAAGGGATCTTTTGTTATCAAAAGATGCCTTTTGGCCTCAAAAATGCAGGAGCAACCTATCAGCGACTCGTCGACAAGGCATTCGAAAACCAAATTGGCAAAAACATGGAGGCATACGTTGATGACTTGGTGATTAAAAGCAAGACGGAACACCAAATGCTTGACGACATTCAAGAACCTCAGAAACGTCAACATGAAGCTTAATCCGGAAAAATGCTCATTTGGATTCGAGGAGGGAAAATTCTTGGGTCACATTGTCGGAAAGCAAAGCATCAAGGCCAACCCTAACAAAGTAAAAGCCATCCTCGAAGCTAAACCACCAAGAACCAAGAAGGAGGTTGAAAGCTTAAATGGGAAGCTTGCAGCCTTGAAGCGTTTTACCTCAAAACTGGCCGAAAGATCTCTGCCCTTCTACAAAACGCTCAAGAACTGCTCAGACAAGAAGGATTTCAAATGGACTGACGAAGCTGAAGAAGCTTTCAATCAGATGAAGCAACATTTAGCTTCCCTACCAGATATTGCAGCACCAGAAACTGGGGAGGTAATATCGGTGTACCTTTCAATTGCTGACGAAGCCATCAGTGCAGTCCTCACCATTGAGCGAGACAAGGCCCAGGTTCCCGTTTATTTTTTCAGCAAAACTCTAAAATTAGCTGAAACCAAATATCCTCCCCTCGAAAAACTTGCCCTAGCTCTGGTTCAAACAGCTAGAAGTCTTAGGAGGTACTTCCAAGCACATCCTATACAAGTGGTCACTGACCAACCTGTCAAGAATGTGCTTGAAAAACCTGAAAACTCTGGAAGACTAGCAAAATGGGCAGTGGAACTGGGTGAGCACAACATCACCTGTGTCCCACGAAAAGCCATTAAAGCTCAAGTTCTGGCCGACTTCCTGGTGGAAGTCCCAAGCCAAACAATTGACGAAGTAAACACCACAACCACTGAACCCTCCAACCTTGAAGCCTGGAAATTATTTACTGATGGGGCTTCAAGCGTTGAAGGGTCAGGAGCTGGTTTAGTTCTAATCAACCCTGAAGGGCTAGAATTCACATATGCTCTCCGTTTTAATTTTCAGACCACCAATAACGAGGCTGAATACGAGGCATTGATCGCTGGTTTAAGACTGGCCAAAGAAATGAAAGTTAAGAAGCTTGAAGTGTTCACAGATTCATTGCTAGTCTCAAGCCAAGTTAACGACAGCTACATTGCTAAAGAACCCAACATGAGAAGATACAAAGAGAAATCCAAGGAATTGATGAACACCTTCCAAACATGCAGCATCAAGCAAATTCCGAGGTCCCAAAACAAAAAGGCCGATGCCTTGAGTAAATTAGCATCCCTCACCTTTGCCCACCTCACTAAAAAGGTGTTGGTTGAAGTGTTGAAGGCCCTATCGATTGATGAATTGGAGGTCCAAGATGTAGTCACTGAAGAAGATCCAAATTGGATGACTCCCATCAAAAAATTCCTTCAAAATGATGAACTACCCAATGATCAAATAGAAGCCGAAAGGGTTAAAATCAAAGCAAGACAATATGTGTTGCAAGGAGAAACCCTGTACAAAAAAGGTTACCTTGCCCCCTTGCTAAGATGTGTTGGTCCTGAACAAAGCAAGTATTTGATCAAGGAAATACACGAAGGAGTATGCGGAGCTCATTTTGGAGCTAGGTCGGTGGTTGCAAAGCTCATGAACCTTGGATATTTCTGGCCGTCGATGCATCGTGACACCATTGAGCAATTGAAGAAATGTGATGCCTGTCAAATCCATGCCCCAATCCCAAGAAGTCCCAAACATGATCTTGTTCCAATAACCTCGGCATGGCCATTCCATAAGTGGGGAATGGACATTGTTGGGCCATTCCCTCCGAGCAAAGGGGGAGTAAAATTCTTGTTAGTAGCAATTGACTATTTCAGCAAGTGGCCAGAGGTTAAATCCCTTGCCAAGATCACAGGAAAACAAGTCATAGACTTCGTTTGGGAAAACATCATCTGCCACTATGGGTTGCCGGGAGTAATTGTCACCGACAATGGAAAGCAATTTGCTGAGAAACCTTTCAGCCTTTGGTGCAAAGAATACAGGATCAACCAGATCTTTAGCTCAGTGGCTTACCCGCAATCAAACGGTCAGGTTGAAAGGGCCAACCGAAGCATAGTGGAAGGCATCAAGACGAGATTAGGAAGATATGAAAGCAATTGGCTAGAAGAATTGCCTAGTGTTCTATGGGCAATTAGAACAACCGAAAAAACAAGTCACAAGAAAACACCTTATAGCTTGGTATTTGGATCTGAGGCCGTAATCCCTGCTGAAATAGGAGTTGTAACCCAACGAGTTGTCAACATGGATCCCGAAACAAATCAACAAGAGACCATGTTGAATTTACAACTCCTAGAGGAAGCCCGAGATCAAGCGGCAATACAAGAAGCCAAGTACAAACAGAAGATGGAAGCCTACTACAACAAGAAGGTTAAGAATGAACGATTCAAACCAGGAGATCTAGTCCTCAGAAACAACGAAGCTAGCAAAAAGGAAAGTCAAGGGAAGCTGGGCCCAAAATGGGAAGGTCCATATACTATCCTCGAAGCACACAAGGGCGGATCCTACAAGCTAGCAGACTCAGAAGGCAAAAGGCTTCCAAGACATTGGAACGGGAAAACCCTAAGAAAATTCTATGTTTAGAAAGAAAAGTTTGGTTTGTATCAAAATGAAAACCTTTTGTAAAAAGCAGGTACTGCTTGAATGAATGAAGTTGACTTATCAAACTTGTCTTTCTATCCTAATATCAGGTTGAGAACCTAGCAAAAAACTCCATGGCAAGGGCCATGTAAGGGGATGAGCTCCCAGGCCATATCGCTCAATAGGTTCAAGGGTTGAATGAACCTATATAAGGGGTGAGTTCCTAAATCAATACAACTCCATGAGACTTATTAAGCCAAAACAATAATGTCTCATAGACAGGTTTGAACAACCTACACCAATCGTTCCTTAAGCCTTAGAAATATAACCAACAAATAGGCTTACGAAATCGAATAAATTACAAAGAAATGATAAAGAGGATAGATACTACGTCTTCTTGTTCATAAACACTAAGGCTAAGTGTCTGCAGCACTGAACCCTTTAAAGTGTAAAAAACATAAAGACAAAGTAAACTCAACAAAGACAAGGCTAAAAAAGAATGACAATTGCCAAAGGAAAAATAAGCAAACCCATCAATAAAACATACAAACCAAACCAGAGACTATCAAGGCTTCAAACCACCAGGGTAGTAAGCTTGAAACATTGAAGGCTTCAACCCAAAAACAGCTAGCCAAAAGGCTTGAAGGGTTAACAGCCTACTGAACAAGCTAAGCAAAGCAAGCATAAAAACATAACACAAGTAACATAATAACCATCATACCATAACAAAGAAAGTCATAAAAGACTTTCAGACAAGAGTTAAAGCAAGTTCTAGTAACCTGCAAGATAAACTATTGTTCAAATGGCCATATAGGCCCAACACACCACCAACAGGAACCTTAAGGATTCCTGGAAACCTAATGTTGTTTAAAATATTACAGACCATAAAGTGTTTTGCTAAGAAAGCTACGAATAAACATCAGATGGCAGAAGGCTTGGAACCTTCAGCTTTGGACTTCTTGGCTTTCTTAGACTTCTTGGCCTTAGCACCATCACCATCACCAACCGCTGAGGCCTCTAAACCAACATCCTTTGAAGCATCCTGCAGACTCGAGAGAGTATCATCACTATCTCCGGAATAAGATCTCTTCCTTGAAAGGGAGCCCAAAACCTCAGTGCAAACCTTTTCGTTCAGACCTTCAGGTTTCAAATCCTGTAAAACAGATAAAGGCTTACCAAAGCAAGAGGAAACCTGATGAACATAAGGACAGGTTAGCCTTTCCATTTGTTCAACCGAGCTTTTGAACACATCAGGAGCATCGGGGCGAAATAAGGGAGACTTTTCCAGAGCATGCCCAGCTTCACGAAGTTTGTAACCAGCAACGAGACCTTGGTGTTTTCCCAAGTTTAGCAACTTTGTATACACATCACCAAGAGCAGAATTAAACTCAGTAGAGTGAAGCAGGTAAGTGACAACCTGTTGAAAGCCCTGGTCAATCAACCACTGGTTATCGCTAGTTGCACGAGATACTGAAGCCTTCAAACTCTCTTTCTCTTCATCAAAGGCTTTCTGGGCAACAGACAAAGCCTCCCTGTCCGCCTTCAGCTTCAACCGATCAGCCTCGAAGCTCTTCTTAAAATCAGTCATTTCAATCTCATGCTGCCTGGACAAGCCTTCAACCTTCTTAGACCAAGCTTCCTCCTTTTCAGTAAAGCTGCTTATCTCCTTTCTCATTGACGCCATCGAAGACTTCATCTTATCTTTCTTTTTGGAAAAGTCTTCATACTCTCGCATCCTTTGGCGAAAACGAGCAACCCCCTGAGGAAGCATAGCTGCAAGGTTGCAAGTACTAAGAATCATCCGGGACAGCATCACATCATCATCTATCTCGGAGATAGTCTTGTGAACCGAAGAAGGAGCAATATGGCTTAGGGCCTCCTCACAGACAGCAGCATCTTTAAAGCTATCATCAGCCTTTACCGACCAGCTTGGCACATAAACTGCATCAGGATTCAACCCTTCAACGTCCATACTCGAAGAACCTTGAACAGGTGTAGCAGCAACCTTTCTGGTTGAACCCTTTTCGCCACGAACAACTAACTTCCTTTCCCTTTCAGAACCCGCCTCAACACCTTGGTCCTCAGACACTTCAACATCATAACTCAACTCCACCGGTTCAGTAGAGGTGGATTGAGGAGCAGCTTTCAAACGACGAGTAGACCGCCGAGTCGAAGTCTTGGGGGCAAGAGGCTTAGAGAAACCTTTAACATAGACACACTAACATACCCACCACCTTCAAACCTTTGCTCGGTACCTTTAACAACAAAATTTTCATCAGGAACAACAGGAACATCCCCAAAAACCACGTCCGAAGTGTCATCACTTTTGATGAAATCCAAGGCAGACATAACTGCAAAAAACAAACAGACAGAACATGAGACAAAAATTTGAAAGATAAAAGAAAGGAGAAAACAAAAATGCATACCCGTGCCATCTCTCATCAGAACCGGATCCCGGTCAGCTTTTTCCCACAACTTACTAACCCCTAATAAAACCAGCAAATGCTCAGGAAAGGGACGAACCCTCGCAGGGCATTTACGAATAGATTGCAGAAAAGCATCATTTAAATCAGACTCAAGGGGTTCCGGTTCATTGAGAACAGCATCCGGGTGACGCCACACAGTTCTAAACGGAACAATAGTGTCTGAAACCCAGAAAAAAACGATTCTTCCAAGTTCCAAGTGTGGTAACCATAGATGAAATAAGGCCAGAATCAACCTTAGATGCTTCAAAAGTAAACCAGTCGCCATTCTTAGCCAGTCGGAAAAAGCGACGGAATAACAATAAGGAGGGATCATATCCGAGGGCACGGCACAAAACCTCGAAATGTGTTGATGCAACAAACACGAGACCAAAGATAGTAGCTAAGTTGATTAGGCAAAAAGGTTGAAGGGTTCAACCTTGCCTAACGCAGGTCGCGGGGTCCCCCCACGTTTGCAAGACGTGGAAGGAGGTTTACTAGTTTGTAATTGTTGTTTGCTGAAGGTTCTTTCTCCGAGACGTACTCGGATCCAGAAGTGAGAGCAAACAGAATGTGTGTGGTGGATGTGATAAGGAGTGAGTTGGACGTGAGCAAGTACTCCACGAATGACCAGAGATGAGAGAATCTCAACTGATCGGGATGTTTTTTGGAGTAAATGAGATGTCTTTTTATAAGGGAAGACATCTCCCAAAGTGGCATGTACAAGACTAGTAATCCTGCTTGCAGTGGAGGGTTTCCCCTTTTGGGGTTGAAGGCTTTTGAACCCTGGGTAATAACGTGTATTGTGCAGACCTGCTTTGCTTTTGCGGGCGTGGGTTGGTGAAGCGAGCTCTGGATGTGATTGATTACTGTTTACTCCTCGCTTTTCCCATTTTACAGCTTTTCAACCAGTGAACCATTTAACCATTTAAGCATTTGCATATCTAGTCACTTTATTTAATCTTGGGTTACCCCCGTCATCAGCCCCCCAAGTCAGAGGTTTTTGGGTAGTATGCTCAAAGACTTCTGACTTTTATGCATGTGTTTTATTGCTTGAAGGTTTCAAGGGTTCGTTGCTTGACGGGTTGAAAGGCTGAAGGCAGTTAATATTTGAATTTGAATTTTAAATGATTGACAGTTGATTTGATTGATGTATGGCAGTAGATAGGGTGGCGGTTTTGCAGAAGTTATTATTTACGTTTTTGCCCCTATATTAACTTGTTTTATATTTTCCTTAACTGCCGTTTCATTTTTGCATCAAGTATTTTCTGCAAGTCTCTCCCTTTTCTTTCAAGGTTAGTGCTGTTTATCCTCTGCTTTACTTTTTCATAATTTTCTTGCAAAAATGGGTGCCCTTAAGGATTTAGCAAGATCCTTTTCCTGGTTAACCCAAGAGGAAGTAGAGTTGTTTTGTAAGGAATATGGCATTGGGATTGAGTTTACACCTACTGCTCCTGCGTGTGATGCTTCGATTGATAAATGCCCCACTGGTTTCATCGCACTTTATTGCCGTCACTTTGAATTTTCAAACCTTCGCTATCCGTTTTCTCTGTTTGTTTTGAATTTGTTAGAATATTACCGGGTTTCCTTTGGTCAGATTCATCCGAAGGGCATGGCTAGGGTTTTACATTTCGAGGTTTTGTGCCGTGCCCTCGGATATGATCCCTCCTTATTGTTATTCCGTCGCTTTTTCCGACTGGCTAAGAATGGCGATTGGTTTACTTTTGAAGCATCTAAGGTTGATTCTGGCCTTATTTCATCTATGGTTACCACACTTGTGTAACACTTCGAAAATTCCTGTCCATTAAAATAAAGACACGTGTCATGAGAGACAGACGTGTCAGGAAAACCGGATCAAATAAAGAGATGTATGGTAAGATTTTTAATAAAAAGGGCGTCATGTTATTTAAAATACCTCTGAACGACCCAGGGGCGACATGTTATTAAATCACCTCTGAGCGACCCGAATTTTATAAATCCCAAGATCCTAAAATCAATTGATAAACATCCTACATGATAACCGGTTGGTTCCAAATAAATAAAGTTCCATCTTTATTATTATGGACCTTGGATTAATAAGGTTTATTACTAAATAAAATCCTCATAAAAAGGAATCAATATAGTCAATTTCCTTGGCCAACTATTATGAGAATCCAAGACTCATTCTTGGTAAACTCCGTCACTTTGCAAGACCCTCATGAGTTGAAATTGAATGGGAAACATGTAAGAGCATGCTAGGCATGCAATGGCTGATCAGGATGGTCCCACATCTAAAAAAGAGGGACTAATTTCGGAGTTGGATTGATTGCATGGTCAAGACTTAAAAGTTTACAAATTTTGTCCTCTGACCAACGGTTACGGACCGCAAGGCTCAAGGCTTACGGTCCGTAAGGAGGATACCTGGGCGATTTCAGCAAAGGTCGGTTACGGACCGTAATCATTTTAGCATACGGTCCGCAAGAGATGCTTACGGACCGCAAGGACTTAAGCTTATGGTCCGTAAGGCTGTCGCTGGCAGCAGGTTTTGGACAGCTGCCTGTTCAGCCTGTTGCACCGACTTAAATAGTGGTTTTTCGAAACATGGGACTTGCTAGGCAGTTTTTAGCCACATAGGGACACCTGGGGTGATCACACATCAATTGTAGACTTGCATGTCTTGATCTTGAACTCATGGGTGCACTATATAAGGGTCAAGAGTTGTGACCATTTGATCATTCATTTGCATCTTCACTTCTGGAGCTCCTGGACAGCTATCAAGTTTTCTTAGACTCCATAACCCTTCTTAGGACTCTTGTAAGTGTCCTTAAACCCCTCTAATTACTTTTAGCTTAGTTAATTAGCTAAAAGTCAAACCATCGTAATTAAGGTTTGACTTCGTGATTACTTATAATGTGCTCTGTCAAATCACGAATTAAAGATACCTTTAAGTAGGTAATTATGTGGGTAACAAACCCTTAAAAGGGTATTTCCAGATTCCCACTTTAAGCATGTCAATTGTCGAGTCAAAGCTAACTATAAAAAGTCAACAGAACGCTTAACTTCAAATTAACTTATAATTAGCAATGTAGGTTACATGCAATCTGTTTGATCATTAAAATAACTTGGTAATTAATGTAAGAACATGTTCCAACATGTTCAACTCGACAATTTTCAGTTTAGGCTCGGTTTAGAACCGAAAGTCGCAAAGTTTGACTTCTGCTTTGACTTTCAGTTCTGACCCGTTTAAGCCAAGATTAGGATTGCCTTAGAGCTTCTTTTGAACCTATTTTCATATTAGTATAACTCTCTGAGTTTATACAACCCGGTTCAATAGATATCCTATTCACATGCATGTTTCCGTTAATTGCTCATATGTTGACCATTATGCCCATTTGACCTTAAAACGTGATTTTTGAAAATGAAAAAGGGTAGGCACCTTAGTTGCTAATTTATAAACTTGCACCCAAAATTTGAAGTCAGTTTGAGGTCTAGATTAAGAGTTATGCTCAATAGCGTAATTAAGAGCTTCTTTACTAATTAAATGGCATAAATTACGTATAGCCTATTAAAACCCAAATTTTTATACCAAACTTTTTACCCACTGTTATAAAATAATATTTTGGGATTTTTGGTGATTTTTATTTATTTTTAGGCTGAGCATAACTTAGTATTCTGAGGTTAATTCGGTTTATGCCAGTTTTGCCCTTTTTAGCCATAAAAAGAGTTTTACAAAACCTTTTGACCTCAAACCAATTTCTACTGATTTGTTATGATAAATAAATTATTTTGAGCCTTCTGGAATATCAAAAATATCAGCTTTTTACAGAAAACCCGGAAATGGCTCCAAATCGCCTTTTTAGGCATTTTTAACACATAAGAGTGCACTAGAACCTTATTAAGCTTAAGGGTTTAAACCTACTGATATAATTAGTGGATTTTTATATTTTAAACAGTAGGCAAATGTTTTGAACTCAAAATTTCCAGAATTGACGTTTTTGGCATATGTGAAATTACCAAAATGCCCCTACAGTGCATAGTAAGGTTAAAGATAATAAATTTCACATAAATTGGATACCCTACTGTTATAACTTAGTAAATTAAGTATATTTACTAATTTAATCAGACCTGTAACTCAGGTTATTAATTTAACTCTTTTACACCTTAGAAAATGACCAAAACGCCCTTATGAGGCATAGTTTTGGTTTAAAATCATTTGGGGCATAATGGAAGGTATCATTCTGATATCACAACATATTTTGAGCATAATAACTTCAAAAACTTGTATTTGACTCCTATGGTTACTCGTTACGCATTGTACGCGTTCGGATCGGCTTATGTGGCTAATTTGACCCTTATAGCCGAAACGGGTCAAACCATATCTTTTGGTCTCAAAATTCAGAATGTGATTATATTACCCATATAAAACAAGTGTGCAAGCTTGTTGGGTCAAAACCACATTCTTAAACGGTCTTCGCCTTATTGTGCGTTTAAAACCGTAATCTTTATATAAGACTAACCGGTCTAAGCTTAAGACCCGTTAGGTTTCTAATAGGTTATTAAAACCTTAATTTCCAGATCTAGGAGCCCAGTAAAAGCTACTTGCCCTCGTTATATTGGTTTATACTTTGCTCAGGTAAATACATTTAACTTATTTTCCCTATACGGGCTTTGGGTACGGTATATAAAATACCGCTTGGTCGGGAAATTGACCATAACCGGTCTTGGTTGTGTGCAGTCAAATGAACCTGTTTGAAAATGCTGTTTTGTTTGTTTAATGCCTTTGGGGGCTTAATGACCATGTCCCGGATATCCTTGGCATCATTCAAAGAATGGCCACGACCTTAGCACTCGGGTGTAGGCGTACACCCGTAGCGCTGTATAACATGTATAATCGTCGGTACGAGAGAAGTCTCGCGGCGGAATTATATTAAGTGGTGTGTCTATTAATCCTTAACCCGGAACGAACCCGGGCTACTGAACGCAGAACGAACATGTAATTCTTTTACAAGATTATTAAGCAAATAATTGTCCCAAGTTATAAAAAGTTTTATGCCACGTGCATTTAAATCAATTTTTAAACATTTTCAAAATGAGTCAGTTGAATTGTATTTACCAGTGTAAACTGACGTATTTTCCAAAAAGACTAAGTGCAGGTACTACGCGAAATAGGCTGGTCACTCCTTAAGCATCCATAGAAGTCTCGCAAGCTTAGGATGCATGATGTCTGTTGAAATGAAGTTTCCTTTTTGTTTGATTCTGCCTTTGGATTTTATTTCGACATTTTGTGATACTTGGATATTACAATAAATTTTAAGTTGCAATAAATCTATCTTTGCTTCCGTTGTGCATTATAATTTTGTGTTGTTTGACTATGACGATATCAACTACGTCACGATAATCCCCCACCGGGCCCACCGGTGACACGTGGAAATTAGGGGTGTGACAGGTTGGTATCAGAGCCAACACTGAGTGAATTAAACAGTAGCCTTTTGTGTTTAGTCTTAGTGCACGAATTGCACATTCTTCGAGTTCCGATGTCTAGACAAAGAACATAGGACAAACTCTGTTTTGTTTTATTTTGGGTCTTTACTTTATTATATATTGTTGTTGTTATCTAAAACTTGTATGCAGGTCAAATTGCCACCAAGGTTTCTTCGCGGACGAGACAAGGCCCCTGTCACGGGTCACGACCACGAAGCCGGGCCTTCGCACCGGCGTACCCCGTCCATCACCATGAGCACTAGTCCACAAGAGCCGTGGAGGCTCTATGTTGAACCAGGGAGACGATCAGTTTCCCTCAGCTCTTCACCTTCTTACCAGCATTCATTTGGGCCCCAATCAGAAAATGAGCCCAACGAACAACCACCCTCTTTCATACCTCTACAGAGATCCAACTCTCACCACTCCTTTGGAGATCCAACCCCAGTTTTCCAAAGCCGATTCAACCCGGCCAACATTTTTCCTGAACCCGGGGGTTTCAACCCACTTGGACCGGAAGACCACTTCTCAGGGGAAAACGACATGGACGAGGATACTGATCCCATGGAGCCTGCTACAGGAACGCCCAACCACCCGATAGAGATCTCGGACGGGTCATCTTTTCACGGATCGCCTTATCGCGGTCCAGACAGCTACGAGGAGAGGTTCCGGAACATCGACTGGTATTTTACTCCCTCACACCACTCCTCTCCATATCAGCAGCAGCAGCAGCAACAGCAACAGGATCCTTCACAGGATTCTCGTTTCGTGGCAGTTACTCCGCCACCACCACCACCAGTGGAACAACAGCCGCCTCCAGAGCCGCCGAGGCGGAGGAGGTCGAACGCACGGATGTCCGTTCGAGGGGGTGTCCGTATCAGTACACCCCAACTGTCAAGTGGTAGCCATTATCCGCCACTGTAGGAAGAAGAAGAAGAACCACAAATGGGGGTTCCATCAAACCCCATTCCAGATGTTAACTCAGTGCCTGAGGTGCCTCCGTTGGGTTTTGACAACCCAATTCCTGCGTATTCTGCGGCATACAACCCGTTTGAAATGCCGGGCCACAACAGCTTTAATTATGCCAACGTGGACCCATATCAGGAGGCTTGGGATTACAACGCTCGACACCCTGAAGGGCCCTATGGTGGTCCTTGGACTACCGGGTACCCTCCATATGTGTACCAGCAGCCACCGCCTCCTCAGCCGTTGTACCAGCCGCCGCAGCCACAACTGATTCCGCCAGAGCATCAGCAAGAGGTTCTTGAAAGATTGCGCAAATGTGAACAGGATATTCGAGTAGAGCGCAGTAGCACCCGAGGCTTCTTCAAGGGATTGTCAGACCTGATCAAAGGGAAGACCAAGAAGAAGGATCATTGAAGATCCTTCCTTATTTTAATTGGTTGCAATCCAAGTCCCTGCGTGGACTTTATGTTTCTGTATTCAGCTCCTGCGTGAGCTTGTCTTTTAGTAATCTGCCCCTGCGTGGGTATGTCTTTCAGTTGACCCCTGCGTGGGTTTTGTTTCTTTGTTGTTGTATTTCGCCCCTGCGTGGGCATGTTATTTGTAGAAGTCCCGTTTAGGGCAAGTACTGTACCGATGAATCCTTATTTAACGAAATGTTGCATTTGAAATTTACATGATTGTTGTTATAAATAAGTATATGAATAAACTTAAAATAAAATGAAAATAACATTTCCTAAAATAAAGAAGACCTACCAATTGTGTAAAATGGCAAAATCTAAAAAGGGACAAGACCTAGCCACATGTCATTTTAAGACAAGGCCAAAATGGTATCTCCATAATTAGATTCAGGTCCATAATTAACGTCTCAACTTAGGATTGATCTGCGTTATAAAGAGAATCTAAGGGGTAAAAGCCTAGCCACGTGTCGTTGCAGACATGGCCAAGATGGCAGAACCTGTCTAAAAGATTCCAAATTTTGTTAAACATCTGTAAGTATGTTGACATATTGGGCAAATTGTGACCCAGTAGAAGTCACATAGACCATCATTGAAAATTGGGTTAATTTAAGATTCCCTGCAAGTAAATGACCATTCCTTAAGAATGAAGTACCTACGGGTAGGAATTAATGTCCTAGGGACTAAAAGACGGTTTGAGTCTGCAACTCACTGTCTAGAGTAGGGTTATGAACTGTGATTCAAACCCTAATGCCTTGATTCTGTAAGAATCCGGGTTATTGACTAACACTGTCCTTGTGACTAAGTTATATGTTAATTCTTAACTATAATATAGGGTTATAATGCAGACCCTGAATTTATGTTTAATTAATAATTTAACCTGCAATGGTTATTTAAAACCATGGTTAATAAAATACATAAAATACTGTATTACCTATTAAATAAAACCTTGCCCATTATTGTTTATATGTAGCAATTGAAGCTACATGGCGGGGTCGGATGAAGTGAACAGTCGTCCGGTGGAAAACCACGATAATACAAAGATACAGTTAACTGGTGCGGAGTTGAAGGCACTTGTGGATGATGCGGTCACTAAGGCATTAGAAAGACAGTACAGTGAGTATAGTGGGACCCACAGTAAAACCCTGTCTACACCGCATAATAAATCTAAGACTCATTCAGAGGCTCACAGCAAGCCACCTTCTGTCCAACCCAAGTCTAAGAAGGAGGAATCCAAGAAGGAGGAATCCAAGAAGGAGGATGATAGACACTCTTCGAATGAAAATGATAATCATTCCAAGAAGATTGTGCTTTATAATGCCCCACGTGCCAAGGGTTGCACGTATAAATACTTTGTGTCTTGTAAACCCCGGGATTTCACTGGGGAAAAAGGGGCAGTAGACTGTATGACTTGGCTTGATGAGATGGAGACAGTAGTGGATATAAGTGGCTGTGCTGAAAGGGATATTGTGAAGTTTGTGACACAATCCTTCAAAGGTGATGCACTTCAATGGTGGAAGTCGCTGATTCAAGCCACCGGAAAGATACCGCTATACAACATGTCTTGGGAACAATTTGTTGCCCTAATCAAGGAGAATTATTGTCCCCAGCACGAGGTCGAAGGAATAGAGTCTGATTTTCTGTCTCTAGTGATGAAGAACCTGGACTGCCAGGCTTACCTAACAACCTTCAATTCCTTGTCGAGGCTAGTTCCCTACCTTGTAACACCTGAACCAAAAAGGATAGCCCGTTTCATTGGGGGTCTAGCCCCAGAAATTAAAGCAAGCGTCAAGGCCTCTCGGCCCACTACTTTTCGATCAGTGGCTGACATATCTCTGTCCCTTACAAAAGACGCCGTTAGACAGAGATCACTAAGGGCCGCAGATGCCGAGAAGCGAAAACGCGAAGATGATGGTTCGCGACGCTCAGAAAAGAAGCGTAAGGGCAATGACGACCACAAGAAAGGGTCGGGATCCAAGAAAGGAGATCATCAGACAGGTGAAAAACCCAGGTGCAAAGTTTGTAGGAAGCACCATTTTGGGAAATGCAGACAGGAGTCTAGGTCCCAATCTCAGCAGAAGCTATGTGGGATCTGCAAGTCCCCGGATCATAAGGCATTAGACTGCAAGAAGCTTAAGGATGCCACCTGCTACAATTGTAATGAGAAGGGACATACTAGACCCAACTGCCCGAAGCTTGCCAAGAAAACGGAGGAGGGTAAGAAGACTAATGCAAGAGTCTTCCGCATGGATGCAAAGGAAGCTATTCAAGACGATAATGTCATAACAGCTACTTTCCTCATAAATGATGTCTACGCAAGGGTATTATTTGACTCTGGGGCGGATAGGTCCTTTGTAGATAATAAGTTCTGTGAACTGTTGAAATTACCTTTTAAAATTCTAAGTATGAATTATGAAGTGGAATTAGCTGATGGAACAATAGAAACAGTTTCGACTGTGTTAGATGGATGTGTCTTATCCATTAGGAACCACTCTTTTCCTTTGTCCTTGTTACCCTTTAAGCTAGCAGGCTTTGATATAGTAATAGGAATGGATTGGTTATCGCGTAACCAAGCCCAGATTGTGTGCAACAAGAAGCAGGTAGTAATCAAGACCCCATCTGGTGAGCCACTCACTATTCAGGGAGATACTCAACACGGAATGCCAGAGCGTGTGGCCATGCTTAAGGCATCCGGGTGCACGAGTAGGGGTTGTGTCATTTATATGGCAAGAGTAACCATTGACGAGAAGAAGCCCAGAATCGAAGACATACCGGTCATTTCTGACTATCCCGAGGTTTTTCCGGAGGAACTACCTGGTTTGCCACCAGATAGGCAGGTGGAATTTAGGATTGACATCATCCCCGGAGCTGCACCAGTGGCCAGAGCACCGTATTGATTAGCACCAACGGAGATGAAAGAATTAAGGACACAGCTAGATGATTTGCTAGCTAAAGGCTTTATCAGACCTAGTTCATCTCCATGGGGAGCGCCAATTCTGTTTGTCAAAAAGAAGGATGGATCAATGCGTCTATGCATTGATTACCGTGAGCTAAACAAGGTTACTATCAAGAACAGATATCCTTTGCCTAGAATCGATGATCTATTCGACCAGCTACAGGGAGCGAGTTACTTTTCCAAGATAGATCTCAGATCTGGCTACCATCAATTGAAAGTCAAGGAGGAGGATGTACATAAGACCGCGTTTAGGACTCGTTATGGTCATTACGAGTTCCTAGTGATGCCTTTTGGGCTCACTAACGCACCTGCCGCATTCATGGATCTCATGAATCGTGTATGCAAGCCTTATCTGGATAAATTTGTCATCGTCTTCATTGACGACATCCTCATCTATTCAAAGAACCAAGCTGACCATGAGAGGCATCTTCGGTGCATTCTTAAGCTGCTTCATCAAGAAAAGCTCTATGCCAAGTGTTCAAAGTGTGAGTTTTGGCTTCGCGAAGTCCAGTTCCATGGTCATGTTGTGAGCGAACGTGGAATTCAAGTGGATCCCGCAAAGATAGAAGCTATTATGAACTGGCAAGAGCCAAAAACACCCTCAGAAATTCGTAGCTTCCTAGGTTTGGCTGGATACTACAGGCGTTTTATTGAAAACTTCTCAAGGATTGCTGCACCCTTAACGTCGTTAACACGTAAGAACATTAAGTTTAATTGGGGGGCCTAAGCAGCAAGAATCTTTTGATATCTTGAAGTAGAAGTTGAGTAACGCACCAGTGCTGACCCTACCTGAAGGCATTGAAGAATTTGTGGTGTATTGTGATGCATCACACACCGGTATGGGTTGTGTGTTAATGCAAAGAGGGAAGGTCATAGCCTACGCTTCACGTCAATTAAAGGTGCACGAAAAGAATTACACCACCCATGACTTAGAGTTGGGTGCCGTTGTATTTGCACTAAAGCTTTGGAGGCATTATTTGTATGGGACGAAGTGTGTAATCTATTCCGACCATAAGAGCCTTCAACACCTGTTCAATCAGAAGGATTTGAACATGAGGCGGCGACGATGGATGGAAACCTTGAACGATTATGATTGTGAAATAAGATACCATCCAGGCAAGGCCAATGTTGTCGCAGATGCTTTAAGCAGGAAGGAAAGAGTGAAACCGATAAGGATCAATGCCAAGAGCATTGAAATTAAGAGCAGCTTGAATGAAAAGTTGTTGGCTGCACAAAAGGAAGCTGTGTTGGAAGCTAACTATTCCGAGGAGAAATTAGGAGTAACTGAAGAACAGTTGTCCTACGATAAAGACGGAATGTTGAGATTAAATGGACGAATATGGGTTCCTGTATATGGAGGACTTCGGGATGTTATCCTCAAGGAAGCCCACAGTTCCAAGTATTCCGTCCATCCTGGAGCTGATAAGATGTACCAGGATTTAAAGGCAAATTATTGGTGGATAGGCTTGAAAAAGTCTATAGCTGCTTATGTAGCTAAATGCTTGACGTGTGCTAAAGTCAAAGCTGAACATCAGAAGCCGTCAGGTTTGCTGCAACAGCCTGAAATTCCCACTTGGAAATGGAAAATGGTGACAATGGATTTCATCACCAAATTGCCTAAGACGCCGAAGGGAAATGATACGATATGGGTCATAGTTGATAGACTGACTAAGTCAGCACATTTCCTGCCCATTAAAGAGACCTTCGGCTCTGACATGCTAGCCCAACTATACGTGGATAAAATCGTGGCCTTACATGGTGTGCCAGTATCTATTATCTCGGATCGGGATACTAGATACACATCTCATTTCTGGAAGAGTTTCCAACAGTCTCTGGGCACTCAATTGAATTTCAGTACGGCTTACCACCCCCAGACGGATGGACAGAGTGAGCGTACCATTCAGACATTGGAAGACATGCTGCGTGCATGTGTGATTGATCTAGGAGGAAGTTGGGACATGCATTTACCGTTAGTCGAATTCTCCTACAATAATAGCTACCATACTAGCATTAAGGCTGCGCCTTTCGAGGCACTATATGGTAGAAAGTGCAGAACGCCCATTTGCTGGGCAGAAGTGGGAGATACGCAATTATCAGGTCCTGACTTAGTTTTCAAGACAACGGACAAGATTGTCCAAATTCGCGACCGCCTGAAAGCTGCTCGAGATAGGCAGAAGAGCTATGCGGATGAAAGGCGAAAGCCTCTCAAGTTTGAGGTTGGCGATAAGGTTTTGCTTAAAGTATCACCTTGGAAGGGGGTGATGCGATTTGGAAAGAAAGGTAAGTTAAGCCCAAGGTATATAGGACCTTTCGAGATCATCGAATGTTTAGGATCAGTGGCTTATAAGTTGAACTTACCTAAGGAGCTCGATGGTATTCATAATGTATTCCACGTCTGCAATCTAAAGAAATGTCTAGCTGACGAGTCGCTAGTCATACCACACACGGATGTACATATAGACGAGAGCTTAAAATTTGTGGAAAAACCTATGTCGATTGAGGATCGACAGGTAAAGAAGCTTCGGAGGAAGCTTGTGCCTATTGTCAAGGTAAAATGGGATGCTCGTAGAGGTCCTGAATATACATGGGAGTTAGAGTCCAAAATGCAAGAGAAATACCCTCAATTGTTTCAGTAAATCTCGAGGTCGAGATTTCTTTTAAGGGGGTAAGGATGTAACACTTCAAAAATTCCTGTCCATTAAAATAAAGACACGTGTCATGAGAGACAGACGTGTCAGGAAAATCGGATCAAATAAAGAGATGTATGGTAGGATTTTTAATAAAAAGGGCGTCATGTTATTTAAAATACCTCTGAACGACCCAAGGGCGACATGTTATTAAATCACCTCTGAGCGACCCGAATTTTATAAATCCCAAGATCCTAAAATCAATTGATAAACATCCTACATGATAACCGGTTGGTTCCAAATAAATAAAGTTCCATCTTTATTATTATGGACCTTGGATTAATAAGGTTTATTACTAAATAAAATCCTCATAAAAAGGAATCAATATAGTCAATTTCCTTGGCCAACTATTATGAGAATCCAAGACTCATTCTTGGTAAACTCCGTCACTTTGCAAGACCCTCATGAGTTGAAATTGAAAGGGAAACATGTAAGAGCATGCTAGGCATGCAATGGCTGATCAGGATGGTCCCACATCTAAAAAAGAGGGACTGATTTCGGAGTTGGATTGATTGCATGGTCAAGACTTAAAAGTTTACAAATTTTGTCCTCTGACCAACGGTTACGGACCGCAAGGCTCAAGGCTTACGGTCCGTAAGGAGGATACCTGGGCGATTTCAGCAAAGGTCGGTTACGGACCGTAACCATTTTAGCATACGGTCCGCAAGAGATGCTTACGGACCGCAAGGACTTAAGCTTACGGTCCGTAAGGCTGTCGCTGGCAGCAGGTTTTGGACAGCTGCCTGTTCAGCCTGTTGCACCGACTTAAATAGTGGTTTTTCAAAACATGGGACTTGCTAGGCAGTTTTTAGCCACATAGGGACACCTGGGGTGATCACACATCAATTGTAGACTTGCATGTCTTGATCTTGAACTCATGGGTGCACTATATAAGGGTCAAGAGTTGTGACCATTTGATCATTCATTTGCATCTTCACTTCTGGAGCTCCTGGACAGCTATCAAGTTTTCTTAGACTCCATAACCCTTCTTAGGACTCTTGTAAGTGTCCTTAAACCCCTCTAATTACTTTTAGCTTAGTTAATTAGCTAAAAGTCAAACCATCGTAATTAAGGTTTGACTTCGTGATTACTTATAATGTGCTCTGTCAAATCACGAATTAAAGATACCTTTAAGTAGGTAATTATGTGGGTAACAAACCCTTAAAAGGGTATTTCCAGATTCCCACTTTAAGCATGTCAATTGTCGAGTCAAAGCTAACTATAAAAAGTCAACAGAACGCTTAACTTCAAATTAACTTATAATTAGCAATGTAGGTTACATGCAATCTGTTTGATCATTAAAATAACTTGGTAATTAATGTAAGAACATGTTCCAACATGTTCAACTCGACAATTTTCAGTTTAGGCTCGGTTTGGAACCGAAAGTCGCAAAGTTTGACTTCTGATTTGACTTTCAGTTCTGACCCGTTTAAGCCAAGATTAGGATTGCCTTAGAGCTTCTTTTGAACCTATTTTCATATTAGTATAACTCTCTAAGTTTATACAACCCGGTTCAATAGATATCCTATTCACATGCATGTTTCCGTTAATTGCTCATATGTTGACCATTATGCCCATTTGACCTTAAAACGTGATTTTTGAAAATGAAAAAGGGTAGGCACCTTAGTTGCTAATTTATAAACTTTCACCCAAAATTTGAAGTCAGTTTGAGGTCTAGATTAAGAGTTATGCTCAATAGCGTAATTAAGAGCTTCTTTACTAATTAAATGGCATAAATTACGTATAGCCTATTAAAACCCAAATTTTTATACCAAACTTTTTACCCACTGTTATAAAATAATATTTTGGGATTTTTGGTGATTTTTATTTATTTTTAGGCTGAGCATAACTTAGTATTCTAAGGTTAATTCGGTTTATGCCCGTTTTGCCCTTTTTAGCCATAAAAAGAGTTTTACAAAACCTTTTGACCTCAAACCAATTTCTACTGATTTTTTATGATAAATAAATTATTTTGAGCCTTCTGGGATATCAAAAATATCAGTTTTTTACAGAAAACCCGGAAATGGCTCCAAATCGCCTTTTTAGGCATTTTTAACACATAAGAGTGCCCTAGAACCTTATTAAGCTTAAGGGTTTAAAACTACTGATATAATTAGTGGATTTTTATATTTTAAACAGTAGGCAAATGTTTTGAACTCAAAATTTCCAGAATTGACCTTTTTGGCATATGTGAAATTACCAAAATGCCCCTACGGTGCATGGTAAGGTTAAAGATAATAAATTTCACATAAATTGGATACCCTACTGTTATAACTTAGTAAATTAAGTATATTTACTAATGTAATCAGACCTGTAACTCAGGTTATTAATTTAACTCTTTTACACCTTAGAAAATGACCAAAACGCCCTTCTGAGGCATAGTTTTGGTTTAAAATCATTTGGGGCATAATGGAAGGTATCATTCTGATATCACAACATATTTTGAGCATAATAACTTCAGAAACTTGTATTTGACTCCTATGGTTACTCGTTACGCATTGTACGCGTTCGGATCGGCTTATGTGGCTAATTTGACCCTTATAGCCGAAACGGGTCAAACCATATCTTTTGGTCTTAAAATTCAGAATGTGATTATATTACCCATATAAAACAAGTGTGCAAGCTTGTTGGGTCAAAACCACATTCTTAAACGGTCTTCGCCTTATTGTGCGTTTAAAACCGTAATCTTTATATAAGACTAACCGGTCTAAGCTTAAGACCCGTTAGGTTTCTAATAGGTTATTAAAACCTTAATTTCCAGATCTAGGAGCCCAGTAAAAGCTACTTGCCCTCGTTATATTGGTTTATACTTTGCTCAGGTAAATACATTTAACTTATTTTCCCTATACGGGCTTGGGGTACGGTATATAAAATACCGCTTGGTCGGGAAATTGACCATAACCGGTCTTGGTTGTGTGCAGTCAAATGAACCCGTTTGAAAATGCTGTTTTGTTTGTTTAATGCCTTTGGGGGCTTAATGACCATGTCCCGGATATCCTTGGCATCATTCAAAGAATGGCCACGACCTTAGCACTCGGGTGTAGGCGTACACCCGTAGCGCTGTATAACATGTATAATCGTCGGTACGAGAGAAGTCTCGCGGCGGAATTATATTAAGTGGTGTGTCTATTAATCCTTAACCCGGAACGAACCCGGGCTACTGAACGCAGAACGAACATGTAATTCTTTTACAAGATTATTAAGCAAATAATTGTCCCAAGTTATAAAAAGTTTTATGCCACGTGCATTTAAATCAATTTTTAAACATTTTCAAAATGAGTCAGTTGAATTGTATTTACCAGTGTAAACTGACGTATTTTCCAAAAAGACTAAGTGCAGGTACTACGCGAAATAGGCTGGTCACACCTTAAGCATCCATAGAAGTCTCGCAAGCTTAGGATGCATGATGTCTGTTGAAATGAAGTTTCCTTTTTCTTTGATTCTTCCTGTGGATTTTATTTCGACATTTTGTGATACTTGGATATTACAATAAATTTTAAGTTGAAATAAATCTATCTTTGCTTCCGCTGTGCATTATAATTTTGTGTTGTTTGACTATGACGATATCAACTACGTCACGATAATCCCCCACCGGGCCCACCGGTGACACGTGGAAATTAGGGGTGTGACAACTTGGAACTTGGAAGAATCGTTTTTTCTGGGTTTCAGACACTATTGTTTCGTTTAGAACTGTGTGGCGTCACCCGGATGCTGTTCTCAATGAACCGGAACCCCTTGAGTCTGATTTAAATGATGCTTTTCTGCAATCTATTCGTAAATGCCCTGCGAGGGTTCGTCCCTTTCCTGAGCATTTGCTGGTTTTATTAGGGACTAGTAAGTTGTGGGAAAAAGCTGACCGGGATCCGGTTCTGATGAGAGATGGCACGGGTATGCATTTTTGTTTTCTCCTTTCTCTTATCTTTCAAATTTTTGTCTCATGTTCTGTCTGTTTGTTATAGGGGTGAGCAGAAAACCGAAATAACCGAACAGTAACCGAAATAACCGAAAAATCCGGACCGAAATAACCGAACCGAAACAAAAACCGACGGTTCGGTTTTCGGATTTTTACTAACCGAAAATTTCGGTTCGGTTTTTGGATAATCATTTTCAATAACCGAAAATAACCGAACCGAACCGATAAGTTTTAATAGTATACCAAATCTATATATTTTTATGTTTAAGTTGTTTAAGTGTTTACCCATGCTACTAAGAATTATTAATTTTATTCTTGTTTGTTAAATATTTATAATAAGAACATTACAATGTTTATTTATCATTAAAATTATCCATTGTTTACAAGAACTAACAAAGTTTAATATAAAAATTAAATGGTTTTCAAAGTATTATAAAAGAAAACGTCCTACCAAAAACTTTGGAGAAACATTAAAAAGATTAGAAGGTTATGTTTATGTGAATAATATTAATTTAAAAGACTAAATATATTAACTTAAATGTAAATATTTAAGAAAGATTCTTAAACTTTGAATTATACTTTTTTTTAATCTTATATAATTTGTTTCAAAAACCGAAAAAAACCGAAAAACCGAACCGAACCGTTGCTAAAACCGAAATAACCAAAACCGAGAAAACCAAAACCGAACGGTTTTTAAAAACCAAAAACCGAACTTTCGGTTACGGTTTTGGTTTTACCCAAAAACCGAACCGAACCGAACCGTGCACACCCCTAGTTTGTTATTTGCAGTTATGTCTGCCTTGGATTTTATCAAAAGTGATGACACTTCGGACGTGGTTTTTGGGGATGTTCCTTTTGTTCCTGATGAAAATGTTGTGGTTAAAGGTACCGAGCAAAGGTTTGAAGGTGGTGGGTATGTTAGTGTGTCGAATGTTAAAGGTTTCTCTAAGCCTCTTGCCTCCAAGACTTCGACTCGGCGGTCTACTCGTCGTTTGAAAGCTGCTCCTCAATCCACCTCTACTGAACCGGTGGAGTTGAGTGATGATGTTGAAGTGTCTGAGGACCAAGGTGTTGAGGCGGGTTCTGAAAGGGAGAGGAAGTTAGTTGTTCGTGGCGAAAAGGGTTCAACCAGAAAGGTTGCTGCTACACCTGTTCAAGGTTCTTCGAGTATGGACGTTGAAGGGTTGAATCCTGATGCAGTTTATGTGCCAAGCTGGTCGGTAAAGGTTGATGATAGCTTTAAAGATGCTGCTGTCTATGAGGAGGCCCTAAGTCATATTGCTCCTCCTTCGGTTCACAAGACTATCTCCGAGATGGATGATGATGTGATGCTGTCCCGGATGATTCTTAGTACTTGCAACCTTGCAGCTATGCTTCCTCAGGGGGTTGCTCGTTTTCGCCAAAGGATGCGAGAGTATGAAGACTTTTCCAAAAAGAAAGATAAGATGAAGTCTTCGATGGCGTCAATGAGAAAGGAGATAAGCAGCTTTACTGAAAAGGAGGAAGCTTGGTCTAAGAAGGTTGAAGGCTTGTCCAGGCAGCATGAGATTGAAATGACTGATTTTAAGAAGAGCTTCGAGGCTGATCGGTTGAAGCTGAAGGCGGACAGGGAGGCTTTGTCTGTTGCCCAGAAAGCCTTTGATGAAGAGAAAGAGAGTTTGAAGGCTTCAGTATCTCGTGGAACTAGCGATAACCAGTGGTTGATTGAGCAGGGCTTTCAACAGGTTGTCACTTACCTGCTTCACTCTACTGAGTTTAATTCTGCTCTTGGTGATGTGTATACAAAGTTGCTAAACTTGGGAAAACACCAAGGTCTCGTTGCTGGTTACAAACTTCGTGAAGCTGGGCATGCTCTGGAAAAGTCTCCCTTATTTCGCCCCGATGCTCCTGATGTGTTCAAAAGCTCGGTTGAACAAATGGAAAGGCTAACCTATCCTTATGTTCATCAGGTTTCCTCTTGCTTTGGTAAGCCTTTATCTGTTTTACAGGATTTGAAACCTGAAGGTCTGAACGAAAAGGTTTGCACTGAGGTTTTGGGCTCCCTTTCAAGGAAGAGATCTTATTCCGGAGATAGTGATGATACTCTCTCGAGTCTGCAGGATGCTTCAAAGGATGTTGGTTTAGAGGCCTCAGCGGTTGGTGATGGTGATGGTGCTAAGGCCAAGAAGTCTAAGAAAGCCAAGAAGTCCAAAGCTGAAGGTTCCAAGCCTTCTGCCATCTGATGTTTATTCGTAGCTTTCTTAGCAAAACACTTTATGGTCTGTAATATTTTAAACAATATTAGGTTTCCAGGAATCCTTAAGGTTCCTGTTGGTGGTGTGTTGGGCCTATATGGCCATTTGAACAATAGTTTATCTTGCAGGTTACTAGAACTTGCTTTAACTCTTGTCTGAAAGTCTTTTATGACTTTCTTTGTTATGGTATGATGATTATTATGTTACTTGTGTTATGTTTTTATGCTTGCTTTGCTTAGCTTGTTCAGTAGGCTGTTAACCCTTCAAGCCTTTTGGCTAGCTGTTTTTGGGTTGAAGCCTTCAATGTTTCAAGCTTACTACCCTGGTGGTTTAAAGCCTTGATAGTCTCTGGTTTGGTTTGTATGTTTTATTGATGGGTTTGCTTATTTTTCCTTTGGCAATTGTCATTCTTTTTTAGCCTTGTCTTTGTTGAGTTTACTTTGTCTTTATGTTTTTTACACTTTAAAGGGTTCAGTGCTGCAGACACTTAGCCTTAGTGTTTATGAACAAGAAGACGTAGTATCTATCCTCTTTATCATTTCTTTGTAATTTATTCGATTTCGTAAGCCTATTTGTTGGTTATATTTCTAAGGCTTAAGGAACGATTGGTGTAGGTTGTTCAAACCTGTCTATGAGACATTATTGTTTTGGCTTAATAAGTCTCATGGAGTTGTATTGATTTAGGAACTCACCCCTTATATAGGTTCATTCAACCCTTGAACCTATTGAGCGATATGGCCTGGGAGCTCATCCCCTTACATGGCCCTTGCCATGGAGTTTTTTGCTAGGTTCTCAACCTGATATTAGGATAGAAAGACAAGTTTGATAAGTCAACTTCATTCATTCAAGCAGTACCTGCTTTTTACAAAAGGTTTTCATTTTGATACAAACCAAACTTTTCTGTCTAAACATAGAATTTTCTTAGGGTTTTCCCGTTCCAATGTCTTGGAAGCCTTTTGCCTTCTGAGTCTGCTAGCTTGTAGGATCCACCCTTGTGTGCTTCGAGGATAGTATATGGACCTTCCCATTTTGGGCCCAGCTTCCCTTGACTTTCCTTTTTGCTAGCTTCGTTGTTTCTGAGGACTAGATCTCCTGGTTTGAATCGTTCATTCTTAACCTTCTTGTTGTAGTAGGCTTCCATCTTCTGTTTGTACTTGGCTTCTTGTATTGCCGCTTGATCTCGGGCTTCCTCTAGGAGTTGTAAATTCAACATGGTCTCTTGTTGATTTGTTTCGGGATCCATGTTGACAACTCGTTGGGTTACAACTCCTATTTCAGCAGGGATTACGGCCTCAGATCCAAATACCAAGCTATAAGGTGTTTTCTTGTGACTTGTTTTTTCGGTTGTTCTAATTGCCCATAGAACACTAGGCAATTCTTCTAGCCAATTGCTTTCATATCTTCCTAATCTCGTCTTGATGCCTTCCACTATGCTTCGGTTGGCCCTTTCAACCTGACCGTCTGATTGCGGGTAAGCCACTGAGCTAAAGATCTGGTTGATCCTGTATTCTTTGCACCAAAGGCTGAAAGGTTTCTCAGCAAATTGCTTTCCATTGTCGGTGACAATTACTCCCGGCAACCCATAGCGGCAGATGATGTTTTCCCAAACGAAGTCTATGACTTGTTTTCCTGTGATCTTGGCAAGGGGTTTAACCTCTGGCCACTTGCTGAAATAGTCAATTGCTACTAACAAGAATTTTACTCCCCCTTTGCTCGGAGGGAATGGCCCAACAATGTCCATTCCCCACTTATGGAATGGCCATGCCGAGGTTATTGGAACAAGATCATGTTTGGGACTTCTTGGGATTGGGGCATGGATTTGACAGGCATCACATTTCTTCAATTGCTCAATGGTGTCACGTTGCATCGACGGCCAGAAATATCCAAGGTTCATGAGCTTTGCAACCACCGACCTAGCTCCAAAATGAGCTCCGCATACTCCTTCGTGTATTTCCTTGATCAAATACTTACTTTGTTCAGGACCAACACATCTTAGCAAGGGGGCAAGGTAACCTTTTTTGTACAGGGTTTCTCCTTGCAACACATATTATCTTGCTTTGATTTTAACCCTTTCGGCTTCTATTTGATCATTGGGTAGTTCATCATTTTGAAGGAATTTTTTGATGGGAGTCATCCAATTTGGATCTTCTTCAGTGACTACATCTTGGACCTCCAATTCATCAATCGATAGGGCCTTCAACACTTCAACCAACACCTTTTTAGTGAGGTGGGCAAAGGTGAGGGATGCTAATTTACTCAAGGCATCGGCCTTTTTGTTTTGGGACCTTGGAATTTGCTTGATGCTGCATGTTTGGAAGGTGTTCATCAATTCCTTGGATTTCTCTTTGTATCTTCTCATGTTGGGTTCTTTAGCAATGTAGCTGTCGTTAACTTGGCTTGAGACTAGCAATGAATCTGTGAACACTTCAAGCTTCTGAACTTTCATTTCTTTGGCCAGTCTTAAACCAGCGATCAATGCCTCGTATTCAGCCTCGTTATTGGTGGTCTGAAAATTAAAACGGAGAGCATATGTGAATTCTAGCCCTTCAGGGTTGATTAGAACTAAACCAGCTCCTGACCCTTCAACGCTTTTAGCCCCATCAGTAAATAATTTCCAGGCTTCAAGGTTGGAGGGTTCAGTGGTTGTGGTGTTTACTTCGTCAATTGTTTGGCTTGGGACTTCCACCAGGAAGTCGGCCAGAACTTGAGCTTTAATGGCTTTTCGTGGGACATAGGTGATGTTGTGCTCACCCAGTTCCACTGCCCATTTTGCTAATCTTCCAGAGTTTTCAGGTTTTTCAAGCACATTCTTGACAGGTTGGTCAGTGACCACTTGTATAGGATATGCTTGGAAGTACCTCCTAAGCCTTCTAGCTGTTTGAACCAGAGCTAGGGCAAGTTTTTCGAGGGGAGGATATTTGGTTTCAGCTAATTTTAGAGTTTTGCTGAAAAAATAAACGGGTACCTGGGCCTTGTCTCGCTCAATGGTGAGGACTGCACTGATGGCTTCGTCAGCAATTGAAAGGTACACCGATATTACCTCCCCAGTTTCTGGTGCTGCAATATCTGGTAGGGAAGCTAAATGTTGCTTCATCTGATTGAAAGCTTCTTCAGCTTCGTCAGTCCATTTGAAATCCTTCTTGTCTGAGCAGTTCTTGAGCGTTTTGTAGAAGGGCAGAGATCTTTCGGCCAGTTTTGAGGTAAAACGCTTCAAGGCTGCAAGCTTCCCATTTAAGCTTTCAACCTCCTTCTTGGTTCTTGGTGGTTTAGCTTCGAGGACGGCTTTTACTTTGTTAGGGTTGGCCTTGATGCTTTGCTTTCCGACAATGTGACCCAAGAATTTTCCCTCCTCGAATCCAAATGAGCATTTTTCCGGATTAAGCTTCATGTTAACCTTTCTGAGGTTCATGAAAGTTTCTTAAATATCGTCAAGCATTTGGTGTTCCGTCTTGCTTTTAATCACCAAGTCATCAACGTATGCCTCCATGTTTTTGCCAATTTGGTTTTCGAATGCCTTGTCGACGAGTCGCTGATAGGTTGCTCCTGCATTTTTTAGGCCAAAAGGCATCTTTTGATAACAAAAGATCCCTTTGTCCGTGTGAAAGGCTGTTTTTTCCTCATCCTCCTTCTTCATGAGGATTTGGTGATAGCCTTTGTATGCATCAAGAAAGCATTTAAACGAATATCATGTGAGGGAATCGACCTTGAGATCAATTTCCGGTAGTGGGTAACAATCTTTGGGACAAGCTTTGTTAAGATCTTTAAAATCTATGCACATTCTCCAAGAGTTGTCGGGTTTCTTGACCATAACCGGGTTTGCAACCCATGATTGGTACTTGACTTCTCGGAGAATGCCGGCCGACACAAGTTTTTCAACCTCTTGGCAAGCTGCCAGGCTTCTCTCGGGTGCCAGGCTTCTTTTCTTTTGGACCACCGGTTTGACATCCGGTGGTATTCTTAATTCGTGCTCGGCAATGTTCCGAGGGATCCCGGTCATATCTTCTGGACACCAAGCGAATACATCACTGTAATGTGCTAGCAGCTTTTCAAGATATGAAAGGGTCTCCTGAGAAAGGTTTGGGTTGACTCTTATCCGTTGCTCAGGGTATTTAGGGTTTATGACCAACCCTTGCCTGTCTTCTTCACTGTTTGAGCTTTCACCCTCAATCATGTAAGCTTCCTGCGAGGGTTGAAGGGTTGCTATCCCCCTTTCAGTAGGGAATTTGACTGTGCCATGGCCAACAGACACTGCCATGTAAGATGCACACTGTCTGGGCCTCCCTATGATCACGTCATAACTTGAGGGGATGTTGATAACCACAAAGGTTAATGATTGGGTTCTCTCTTTTAATCCTTCACTGAAACGAACATCAAGGGTTAGCTGCCCCAAAGGCTTGAGGGGTATGTCGGCGATACCTTTTATAGAGGTTCCAGAAGGTTGAAGCCTTGAACGTTCTTCATTACTTAAACGGTTGAAGAACTTTTCGAACATGATTTCGGTGGCTGCCCCAGTATCTATGTATGCTTTACATGTTTGCAGTGTTCCCACGGTGGCTTCTACCACAAGAGGACTGGGAAGTGGGTCCTTCTTCGTAGGGGGGAAGCAGACACACTGAAGCTCCCAGGCTTCCAACCGCTGCCTCTTGTGAGGAAGCTTTTCATCAGAGTATACCATATTGACTTCCTTTCCCTTGCCTTCAGCCATCTTGTCTCGACCTCCTTTTACCAAATGGGCGAGTTCTCCTGACTTAACAGCCTTTTCAATTCTCTTTTTTAGTTGGAAGCAATCGTTGGTGTGGTGTCCCTTTTCCTCATGAAACTCACAGAATTGCGTGGAGTTCTCATTTTTTCTGCTTTTGGGGAGAGGCCTGGGAGGTCTAAAGTTTTGTTTGACTTCTTCTGTTGCCAGGATTTCTTGAGGGGTTTTTGTGAGGGGAGTGAAACTTATGCCTTTTTCTCTGCTTGAAGGGTTCCGACCTTCAGACCTTCGAGAGTCTGAACCCTTTGGGCGCCTGTCAAAGGAGTTAAAGTTTCCCCTCTTTCTAGCTGGGCTATTGCTTCGCCAGCCGGACCCTCTTTTCCTTTGTTCCTTGATGTCTACAGCTTCCTCTCCCCGAATGTGAGCTTCGGCCCTTTCAAGGGCTTCTTCCAAGGTTTTGGGCAGAGACTTGTTGAAATCTCGTGTGAGGTATTTAGAGGTTATGGCGTTCATAAAGCCGGCCACTCTCATTTTCTCGTCTGCCCCCACATAGGTCAGACCTTCCTTTTTGTATCGTTCAATGAATGCCCGAAGACTTTCATCATCACGTTGTTTTATCTGGAAGATTACTGTTGCGTCTTTGACATATCGCCTTTGTTGGGAGAAGTTTGCCAGAAAACCCCTGCTGAGATCGTCAAAGCTTCGAATGCTTTGAGCAGGTAGGTCGTTAAACCAGATTCTAGCGGATCCAACAAGAGTTTGCATGAACATTAGGCAACATTCAGCGTTTGACCATTTTTCTATTCGAGCTGCACCAGTGAAGATCTGGAGATGATCCTCAGGATCTTCAGTCCCATCATACGTTCTGATGTGGGTTGGCATCTTGATCTTTGATTGATAATCATAATCGGCTATCTGCCTTGAGAAGCATGAAAGGTTGCTTGGCTTATAGGGTTTAGCCAAGTCCTCTTCAGGCCTTGTATCTATATTGTTACTATTGCCGTGATTCCCCTGAGTGGCTAGCACTTGATTAATGAAGTGTTGCCACGGGAAGTTGGCCATCATCTGGGTCATCATATTGGGTATGAGGTTGAAGCCTTGAAGGCTTCCTGGACCAACCGAGCAGTTTATTCCAAGAGGGGTGCTAGTAACAGCACTTCGTGCTAAAGGGAGCACGGACAGAGCTTGCTCCCATGTGGTTGTTACAGAAGCTGGATAGCTTGTCACTGGGGACTGTAGGAGCTGGTCAAGCGTTAGCTCGTGTCCCAAAGGAGCACCACTAGTAATTGGTTGGGAAGAGAGGATAGGATGTACCGTAGGATTTGTCATAGTGGACAGATAAGGGTGAGGGTTTGGAGGGTTGCTGGGACCAGCCTCACTTCTTGTGGTAAAAGGAGGTAGGGGTGGTCCGGGAGACAGCGTTGGCTCAGGTTCGTCATAATCTAAACGAATCCTTATACTCTTTTCCCTTTCTTTACTCACATGCTGGTTAAGAAGTGACCTTAACTCAAGGAAATTATTTGCGACCCCCTCGGGGGTAAGTTCAACACGTGCTGGGGTGTCAGATACACCGACATTGGGAGATGGAGCCCCAGATCTGGATGGAGTTGGTGTGTTGAAGGTAAGGAACTCGGGTGTGCTCCCTGGAGTCGAGAAAGATGTTGGTATAGCCACATGAGCTTGGCCACTACCCGGGGTGGAAGTGTTTGGAATCTGATTTACTTCTCCCGGAGATCCGCTTTCAGACATGGTGACTTTAAGTGAAGAGAGCTACACTACTAGGTCTTTTTTGAGAAGAAATAGCGGCGTAGCCCCACGGTGGGCGCCAACTTGTTGATGCAACAAACACGAGACCAAAGATAGTAGCTGAGTTGATTAGGCAAAAAGGTTGAAGGGTTCAACCTTGCCTAACGCAGGTCGCGGGGTCCCCCCACGTTTGCAAGACGTGGAAGGAGGTTTACTAGTTTGTAATTGTTGTTTGCTGAAGGTTCTTTCTCCGAGACGTACTCGGATCCAGAAGTGAGAGCAAACAGAATGTGTGTGGTGGATGTGATAAGGAGTGACTTGGACGTGAGCAAGTACTCCACGAATGACCAGAGATGAGAGAATCTCAACTGATCGGGATGTTTTTGGAGTAAATGAGATGTCTTTTTATAAGGGAAGACATCTCCCAAAGTGGCATGTATAAGACTAGTAATCCTGCTTGCAGTGGAGGGTTTCCCCTTTTGGGGTTGAAGGCTTTTGACCCCTGGGTAATAACGTGTATTGTGCAGACCTGCTTTGCTTTTGCGGGCGTGGGTTGGTGAAGCGAGCTCTGGATGTGATTGATTACTGTTTACTCCTCGCTTTTCCCATTTTACAGCTTTTCAACCAGTGAACCATTTAACCATTTAAGCATTTGCATATCTAGTCACTTATTTAATCTTGGGCTACCCCCGTCATCAGCTTTTGACTGAAATGTTAATAAAATGATATGGATCCATCAAAAACAAATCAAACATCCACGTTCTCCGTCACTGCAATATTAGTATTTTATTATTTAGTTATTAAATCATGGGTAGGGATATGGTAAAAAGTGTTTAAAATGTGAGAAGGGTAAGAAGTGTTTTAAACCATTGGATATTTGATCTGATGGTTGAGATCAATAGGGTATAAAATGTAAATTGTGTTTTAATTAGAAGGGCCTTATGTAAAATTGAAGGGCAATAGTGTCTTTTCAAATGTTTCAAATATGGTAACCGTCTCCTACACAACCAAAACTCCCATTATTCTACTAAAAATCAGCAACTTTCCCCAATAAAAAATGGTAACCGTATCCTACACTATATGAAGATATAACACTATGAACCCTTGATAAAACACTATATGAAGATATAACACTATGAACCAGAAAAATCAAGATGTGTGTACAGAATATAACACTATTGATTGGGGATAAAACACTATGAACCAGAAAATCAAGATGTCTGTACAGAATATAACACTATTGATTGAAGATAAAACACTATAAACCAGAAAATTAAGATGTCTCTAGACTTTAAAACACCATGAGGTGTTTTATCTGGAATCCAAAAAACATTGTAAATCATCAAACAAACAGACGATTCAAGTCATGGTGTTTTATCTGGAATTCGAGTCAGATAAAACACCATGACTTGAATCATAGTCAATGTCTCCAGATGTTTAAAACACCACGCCATGAACAATGTCTCTAGATGTTTAAAACACCACGCCATGAACAATGTCTCCTGATAAAACACCATGACTTGAATCATAGTCAATGTCTCCAGATGTTTAAAACACCACGCCATGAACAATGTATCCAGATGTTTAAAACACCACGTCATGAACAATATATGATTAAAAGATGTTGCGATTAAAAGATGATGAAGAAGATAAAAGAATCAGATGTATAATGTTTCCTAAAATTTTTCCTAATTCAAAATTCGATTCATCCCTATAAAAACTCATCGCAAGTTTTTTTTTTTTTTTTTTTGGCAGTTATCTTTGAAATCAATTAAATGATAAGAAAGTCAAATTACTAATATACCCTTTTGAATTAATTAGGATAAAGGACACTTGTCACTCCCAAATTATTTCTCACACTTCTTACAAAAGTCCCACTTTGTACAGGATCCTCTACCATTAAATCATTATACATATGAAAATAAAGTGCTGATGAACAGTAATCTTACTTGATTTTTAATAACATTTTATTTGTTATTTTATATGTATAAAATTGAGTGATGATGAGTAGTAATCTAACAACTTTTAAGTATTTGATTTTTAATAGTATTTTATTTATTATTCAACATTATATTTTAGTAATTAAAAAAAATATATTTTCTTAACATTTCAAGTTGCTCGCGCGTTGTGACATGATATTACCATGGGCATTGGATTTATATAAAAACGAACACCGGTACCGGTAGCGATGTTGTTCAATCAGTATCATCGGTATCAAACATTTTATATTGTCACAATATTAGTGCCGATATTTATTTATCATTGCAGACAGAGATGTATAAATGAAAAATTTTCGAAAGCGGAAACTAAACAATGAATACAGGTACCGATGTTGTTTGATATATGTTACGATAGTGATACAGCGTCAGTTTATCAAAATAGAAAACAATATAATAAATACAGATACTGAGACCGTTGTAGTTCGCTCGCTTTTAGTTCGGTTCACTATGGTAGCGACACGATATCCATTATCAAACCGAAAAGCATAAAAATGCATACATACCGGTACTGATATTGCCCGGTTTGGTTTGGTACGGTATGGTAGCAATAAGATGTAAGTTAATCAAAAGCAAAAAAACAATAAAAATGAATATCGGTATTGATACCCATGTTGTTAGTGTTAAGCTGATCTCGGTTTGGTTTGATACGATAGCGGCACAATATTCGTTTCAATAAAATCTATATCGCTTTTTTTAAAATAAAAATAGAACACAAACGAAAGAAACCGATATCAATTGAACAACATCATTATCGGGGTATCAATATTTGTTTTATTGTTTTTGATGGATGTAGGTTTTCTTTTTCTATCAAAATAGCGACTGCAAGTACCGTAACGAACTAAACGAATACCGATCGAATTTCCGCCGCGAAGCGCGGAGGAATTTCACTAGTTAGAAAGAATATGAACCCACGTTTATCATTCAGCATGCATTTTCCTTTTCATATGCAAATCACTTGCATTAATTTAGGAATCTTAGGTTTCGTATATATGTATCTGTATTGCATTAAGGAAAGATAAGAAGAAAAATATGTATTGAATCTTGAATCTCTATCTCTAATTTCTATCTAGCATCTCATATATTTTCTTTGGCCAACAAATAATTGTTGAAACCATATCATAAAAGCAGTGAGTGCTTGAAAAAATTCCAATTCTAATTTTATGTCGACTTACAAAACATGTTTTTTAATGGAATTAATTCCAGATTATATATATTCTTATGTTCCCATTAAAGTCAACAGGAACATTATGCAATATGAGCCATTGGATGAATATGAGATTAAATCCTAACCCTTATAATTAGAAAAAACCTTCTAGAAAGAGAGGTTTTTTTTGGTTAACTTTTGACCAAAGAAGGCAGTTTGCAGCAGTTAAGGGTTTCCTATCTTCCGAGGATTCAGCTCGCGTTGGTTTTAGACACGCTCCCATGTTGTCAACTTCCCGTAATTTCGCTGCAGTTGAAGATGGTTTTTGGGTTTGTACAAGAATGCGGTTGTTAAAAGAGTGGGTATAAAACTATGAAACCTTTTCTTGCGTTCTTCTTCCTCTCTTGTCCCAGACTCCAGCATAAATACGATTCACTGGTTTAAATCGGTAATTTCTATGCTTCTGTAGAAAAATGGAAGGATGAGTATAAAGCGATGTCGGAGTTTCATACGGTTATCATTATCCCCAATTAACCATCCGCTATATATTCGAATCCTCTGTTAATAACGATTATTTTCTTCCGGAATTCTTTGAAATAAGAGGAGTTAACTAGGTTTTCTTTTGGTTATTTGCAGATCGGTATTGATGAAACAATGGTTAACCGGGCAGGGTTAACACACTGGTCTCGTCAAGAAGGGTTAATCCCTTCCTCTCGAGGATCGCTGGCTGGATCACCGGTGGTTGATCTCCTGCACAAGGAAACAAGCCGTGACTCGTAACAAGGAGGATGGGGTGGGGGGTGCTCCTTGTTACCACTCTCCGGCGTGAGAATCAGTAGTTTGCTTGGGAAGCAAAGTAAGATAGTAGTAGTAGTGAGAGAGTTGTGAAGAGATACCTCAAACCTGGTTTGGGGTTGGTATTTATAGCCGAGGAGTGAAGGAGGATGATGATGGATGGACTGACGACGTGCTGCACCTTTGCAGGTGTGTCAGGCTTGTCGGTTATGGAAGTTACGCCACGTCAGTCCATTGCTTACGTAGCTCTGACAGGAAACTGCCATTGGTGCTACTTGCACTGTGGTGTCAGTCCCACTTGTTGAATGCATAGGATGTGGTGCAAGCCGCATCGCTACGTGCGGTAACATCTGAAGTTACCGCGTCTCCTACTTGTGATCAAGGAATACGCGAGATGCGGTGCTAGCCGCATCGTCGTCTTACCTGCATCCCTTGTCGTGACGAAAACGCCCGTATGGTGCGGTGTCAGCCGCACCGTTACGTTCATCTTCTTCTGTGCCTAAGGTAAGGCTTTCTTGTATTGATAGAAGTGTTCACTGGATGCGGTGCGATGCCGCCTCGCTGTGAATACTTCCGTTTTCATACACCAGATGTGATGCTATGTCGCATCACTCTACCGTTCTCATGTTCCATGTAAGTCCTCCTTCGTTACCAGATAGATTGGATTCAACCCTTGTGCCGACGCGTTCCCGCATGGGCACAAGTAGGTATTGGCTAGTGGGGGTTTTGATAAGGGTAATGGTCACTCGCGGTCAATGCTGACGCGAGATCTGGGACCATACCCCTTCAAGTCCCCCCAGTCTAGTGTTACTGCCACATACAAGTTGTATGTGGGAGGAGTACTGGACTATGGTGTTTGGAAGGTAGTTTGGAGTCTGGAGAAGATCCTAGACCATGTGTGGTCTTTTCTGTATGTAAATCAAGCTGGAGGTCTGAAAGGGTCATCTGACGCCTCTTCCGTATCGGTGAAGGAATCTTCGTCTGATGCGAGATTCTCAGCCGATTTATGTCACCAGGTGGCTTGCCACCTGTTGTTGTGCCGAAGGTCTCTTGGAGACCTTGTTAGTAATGCTGCACAAACTTCGAACCAACCTCTGAGATGGTGGTTTGAAGGTATGTAGAGGTTTCCCATCCTTTAAAGGTGGTCTTATCTTCATACCAATTGTTGAATTGGTGCATGAAGAAGAAAAGAGACTTTTGGACCAATCTTTGAGACTGGGATCAAAAGTTGTTGATGCTTGTAAGTGCTTTGCTCAAGCTCTATGTTCAGCATCTAGTTATGAGACGACGATCCCTTTTTTGTTGGGTTTTCGTGTTTGTCGTCATAGCTCTCTAGTAACCGCACGTTCTTTGCGGTTACCTCGTTGCGTCATTGTTGGCCATGTTTGGTCGAACAATGTATATTCGTACTATGGGTAAATAAACATGGTCATAGGCAAGGGTATGCCCACCATTGTTTATTCTATGCGGCCCATAGGCGGGCAAACAAAGTCATAAGCAGACTTGTTACCGCTGTTCGGACGCTTGTTGTTCGACGAGGGCTCGGTTAGAGCGCTTATCTGCGTTCGTTTTGGAGCCACTTACCTTCCCGCTCCAATACCGAGTTTGCCTTGCAGTAGCATTGCTCGGTGATGTGGAGTGAGCTTGGCTCTTCCGTAGCAACCACTCTGCGGAAGCTATGGTTATGTCCGTAGCTCCTCGTGAGTGTCTGTGGTTTTGCATTACCACATTTGCTCGAAGCGGGTGTGGCTCGGATGTAGCTCTTGAAGGTTCAGGAGACAGGGTTGCTGATGTGCGTTCGCGTGTATTCCCTTCCTTCCTTTTGTTAAAGAAGGTGTTCATGTACCCTCTGCGGTTGTGAACCGGACAAGAGGGATTTGAAGCTTGAAGAGAATGAAGGCAATGCGGTTCCCCTGTGTCTGAGATGCGGTTCAGTCCAACGGACAACGCTGGTTCTGAGCATCTGACACACCTGAACGGGCTCGTGTGTGTCATGTACGCATATTCCACGTGTGCTCGTGGGTAGTGCGGATAGGTATTATACCCCCTTATAGTGTAGAGATATATATTTTTACCTATTTTTAGGGGTATGTTAAAAAACGACATGCGGTATGGGTTATGGTGCGGTATACCAGAGAAACCGCATGCCGCTTATAATTGGATAATGTAGTCGCTTTTTGTTGCATACGTGGCTGATCTCACGTGTGAGTTGGTGGAAGTTGGTGAGATCTTCCTGGCATGTGCTGAAATGAAAGGACGTTTGCACTGCCCGAGGCATTAAATGCACTGTAGCGAAGAGTGTAAACGTCTCTTGTGTCAGGCGCGTGGGCGGCCACGCGCGCGTGATAACCGTCAGCGGAAACGGCGCTCGACACGTGGTGTCATGCGATTCGCTCTTTTTGAACGTGATGATTTGTTTTCTCCCTCCGCATTAATTGCGATGGGTATATAAGGGGAAACCGTTCGTGGTTTCCCCTCACTTGTTTGAAATTTCAAAAATTTGCCGGTGAGAGAAAACTTGTTCCTTGTCTTCTCCGACGAAATTCCTTGAAGTTCCAGTGAGGGTTTCGGTTTTTCTACTCACGTTCCTTCATATCTCTGATATTTTCTGATGGCTGAACCATCAAATCCACACAATGTGGAGGGTGAAAACCCTGAACAGCCGGTAGTATCGGCTGATGAAGATGAAGATGATGACGTTGAAGTTCCCGGTGGTGGGTTACCGGTGTTGAAGTGGTCAAAGGGTGGTTTCAAACTCCTGATGGCCACTGTGCAGATGGCCAAAGATTGGGATGCTACCTACCCACAAGTGGGGGACACCGGTGCCGATGCTCCGGCCGGTTATATAACCTTGTGGGCTGATTTTTTCACCGACGGCAACCTTAGGTTGCCGGTGACGGTGTTTGTTGCGGAGGTATTAGAGTATTATCATCTCCATATCTCCCAACTTAGTCCTTTCGGAATGTTCCGAATTAGGAACTTTGAATACACATTCCGTGCCCATGGCTTGCCCATTACAGTGGAAAATTTCCGGCGGTTCTACCAGTTGACGGTGAACACCGGTTTTTTCTCGTTTACTCAACGGCATGGGAGCTTGAAGTTGATGACGCCCCCTAAGGGTGTGACAGGCTGGAAGAAGAGGTTCTTCTATGTGAAAGCCTGTGCGGTCTATGCTACCATGTCTTTCAGGAATGTCAACGTTGGAGTTTCTGATGAAGATATTCCTGTTGCTACCGCAAAGACCGTGGACTGGTTCTCTAGGCTGCGGCCTATTGAACTCAAGAAGTTGGATAACGATCAACTGTGGATATTGCGGATGATGCTCTCGCGACCAGATAGGAAGGAAAGGCCCGTTTTGCGGGAAAAGGGTGGTGGTAAGCTCTTTACACTTTGTTATTTTCCTTACTTCCTAAGCCTTGTAGTAACCTGCATGCATGTATCAGCGGATGCGGTTGGCTTGTGGAGGATGTTTGAGCCCGATTTCGAGGGCCAGGTTGAACTGATTGCGGTTGAGCTGAAGAAAGGCTTCAACCTTGAAATTCTTAGCAACTTCCGCGTACCGTCGCGTGCGGTGCTGGATGCCCCGGTTCCGGGAGATGCAAGAGGTATGTCGTACGTGGCATTAGTTTGTGCAGTTTATCGTTTTGACTGGTTTTGTTGATTGTGTCAATCCAGGTATCCTTGCGGATTTGGGGAAGTTTGAGAAACGCGTCCCAAAAAAGACTGTGGAGAAGAAAACGGTGAAGAAAACCGTGCGGGGTCGTGGCAAGGGGAGTGCTGAAGGCTCAGTTGCCCCTTCTTCAGTTTCTGACGCCGCAGGTACCTATCGATCTTGTTATCGCGGATATACCGATTACGTGGTAGTATCTGACACCCTTGAGGGTTTGGGTGTTATAGGTGGTGGTGCGGCTGCGGGTGGAACTGCTGTGGTTCCCCCCGTTGTTGGAGAGAAAAGGGGACCAGAGCAGAAGGCTGCTGGTGGTGGTGAACCGAAACGTCGGAGACTGCAGACCAAGAGAGTTGCTCCTGCGCAAAAGAAACCTGCAGTTGCTGCTGGTAAGTATATCCCTTTTCTTTGTTTTGTACGTACAATAGGTGGGAATAATCATTGATGCTCTTTGTGTTGCAGAATCCCGAGATGCGGGGTATTCTTTCTTTGACTTCCCTTCGTCTCCTCCGCATACCGCTGCTGCGGGTGCGGGGGTATCGAAGGAGACTGTCGTGCCCAAGGAGCCTACGGCCCCTTTTGTTGGGCCGGTTCGCGATCCCCCCTTGGAGAAAACGGTGGAAACGACTGCTGACCGGATATTCGACACCGTGGATTCCTCAGACAATCTGATCTCTCCTAATGAGGGTGATGGATTGGACTTGAGGTTTTCAGATACTGGTAAGCAGAAGTCTGATGCGGAGGCGCAGAAGACTGCTAATGAGCCGCGGAGCTCTTCTGCCGGTGTGAAGGTTACCGGTGCTGATGCCGGTGGTGCGGGTTATGATGGGCCTCCAATTCAGCCTGGGGAGACTGAGTTGGAGTATTACTACCGCACATACTCCCAGGGTCGCAGTATGGTGTATCGCCGACCCCCCTGGACTGTTATGCAGGGGGACGATATTTCTAATGACCCTGCGGCATGCAAGGAGATTCTG
Source organism: Helianthus annuus (assembly GCF_002127325.2). Taxonomy (NCBI): domain Eukaryota; kingdom Viridiplantae; phylum Streptophyta; class Magnoliopsida; order Asterales; family Asteraceae; genus Helianthus; species Helianthus annuus. The sequence continues at coordinate 137,517,692 of NC_035441.2, read as the reverse complement.
GGTGGTCTGGGCACCCCTTTTGAAGTCGAGCGTGCCCGTGCCGCACCCCGAGAGCTGCGTATAAACCAGCTCTCAACAATGCTGGTAGGGACTTCCATTGTGGCAAATGCCATTTTGGAAGATTATAAAGTGCTGGGTCGCCGCGAGGAGGAGGCTGCTCGTATGCGGGCGGAAGCGGAAAAGTTGGTCCAGGCTGCGCGCACGGGTGCGGAGCAGCTCGAGAAGGACAAGGCTGCTTTTGAGAAGCAGAAGCAGACTTCTGAATGGGCTGCCACTGCCCAGCTGAAACAGGTGCGTACCCTTGCTAAACTTCTTGCTGATGAGCGCAAGAGTTGGAATGAAAAAATGTCCAATGAGCGCAAGAAGTGGAATGCATCTTGGGCTAAGCAGAATGACATTCTGTTTCATGCTCGGCAGGAGTTGACAAATGCCAAGGCAGCGAACGCTACCTTGAGCCAGGAGAAAGCTGCGGCTGAGGCCATTTCTGTTAAAGCGCTGCAGGCGAAGGCCGACGCCCCGAAGGCGCTTGAAGAGGCCAAAGAAGCCGGGGCTCGTGCCGTGAAAGCCCTTGAGGAGGCTGAAGAGAGGGAGAGCCGTGCTTCTAAGGCTCTTGAAGAGGCGAATGCGGAGCGCATTCGTTTGGACAAAGTTGTTGCCAGCCTGCAGGTATGTTTCTTTAACTGTGTTGCTTTCTTCCTTGTTTCGTAAATGTTTATCGTGTAAACTGTTTACTATTTTTTGACAGGCTGAGGTTCAGGCCCGGGAGGTCGCGGTTACAGACCTTACTGCCCGCGTGTCTGTTGCGGAGAAACGGGCTGACGCCGCTGCTGAGGCCAAGGATGCCTTGGTGTCCTCTTTTAACCAGCTGGAGGCTGACCGTGAGTGGTTGCGGGCTCACGGTATCGCGCGTGTAAGTATCCCTTTTCTTTAGATTTGCTTGGACTAATATCCGAGACTTATGATCCTTTTATTGCAGATTGTTGAGGCTATCATGAATGCCCCTGAGACCGCATCTGGTTTGGACCTGGTTAAGGAACGTGCGCGCGATGCTGGCTTTAAAGCTGGTTATAACCGCTGCATTGGGCATATCAATGTATTATCCGCAGGCGGTTATACTGATAAGGGATCCGGGTTCCGTGATGTGGATACCGAAGGTCGCCTGAACGCGGCCGTAGCCTCCTTTTATGATACGCCCCTTGCCTGTGTAGGGGAACTGGACGATTGTTTGGAGGCTGCAGACTATGTTGACCGCTTGCGGATGCTTTATCCGGATACGGAAGAGGAAGAACCCGCTGGTGGTGCCGGAGGAGATGCGGGAACCAGCGGTACAAAATAGGGTTTAGGTTGGCGAGTGTGCCTCCTTTTTGTATTCCTCTTGTATAGAATAGGAACTTTATGTAAATGCATTAAGCATCATGTGGATACTTGAATTTTTTGAATATAAAGTTTCTTTGTTCAGTTTGTACAAGTGTTTTTAATTCTTGCATGTCTGAACGTATGTATGCGTAACTTTACCCATTTATGAACGGGGTCAAGTACACTCCATGCTTTTGTTGTACGAGTACGCGTCAATTCTGGTATTTACCGCGTTAGGGTTTTTAGAATTGTGTAAGCTTTGTAAAAGCTTATATATCCGGAACTCTACCCATTTGTGAACGGGGTCAAGTGTACTCCATACCTTTGTCGTATGAGTCCGCGTCAATTCCGTTGTTTGCCTTTTTGGGCTCAGGAATTGTGCTAAGTGTTTAACAAAAACTTGTTTATCCGGCCGGATAAATATGCAAGTCTTTTTGCCCTTTGCTGGCCTATTACAATATTTGTGTGTGGTTACCACTTTGTATGGGTATCGCGAATGAAGATTTTGCCAATCTGTTTTTGGGATACCGCAAAGTGGAACACGCATTTGTAATAGTAATAACAAACAATAATGTATAAAATTGCTTATTTATTTATTTGCAAATGGCCTGCGGCCCGATAGGTTACATAGAGAAATGTAAGAACATGGCTTACATATAACAGCGTCGAAGCTGTTGTGCATTCCATGTGCGTGCGATAGGTTCGCCTTCTAGTGTTTGCAATTTGTACGCGCCTTTCCCTAAGACCTCTTTGATGAGGTAGGGTCCTTCCCACTTGGGGGCGACTTTGCCTGGGCGCTCGGCATTAGATGCCTCATTGTCGCGTAGGACGTAGTCTCCTGGGTTGAAAGTACAAACGCGGACGCGCGCGTTGTAGTACTTTTCAAGTTTGGATTTATATTTGGCCTCGTTGATGGCAGCGTTTTCGCGCCTTTCTTCCAAGAGGTCCAAATCGATCCTGTGTTCCATATTGTTGTCTAGTTTTTCAATAGCCAACATTCTAGGAGAGGGGAGACCTACTTCTGCGGGGATCACCGCTTCTGAACCGTAGACTAGGCTGAAGGGTGTTTCCCCGTTGCTTGTTTTTGGGCTTGTACGGTGAGCCCATAAGATACTTGGGAGTTCATCGACCCAGCCACGCCTGGCCGTTCCCAACCGCGCCTTGATCCCTTCGACTAGGCTTTTATTGATACTCTCAACTTGGCCGTTCCCTTGCGGGTGTGCGACTAATGAGAATATGTGCTCAATATGTAGTTCTTTTAGCCATTTTTGAAATTCGTCGGCAGCGAAGTTGGTGCCGTTATCGGTGACAATGCACATTGGTAATCCGAAACGGCAGATGATGTGTTCCCAAATGAACTTTCTTGTTATCATAGCAGTGGTTGAGGCGAGCGGTTTTGCTTCCACCCATTTGGTGAAGTAATCAACCGCCACTATGATAAATTTAACCGCACCTGGAGCGTCAGGGAAAGGTCCCACAACGTCAATTGCCCATTTCTGAAAGGGCCATGCAGTTGTGACGGGGACTAAGTTGTTCTTTGGCCGCAAGGTTTTTGGAGCATGACGTTGGCAGTCAATGCACTTGCGCAACTCTTTGACGGCGTCCAGGTGCATGCCGGGCCAGTAATACCCGGCATTCATGATTTTGGCCACTACCATGCGTGGTCCAGCATGTATGCCACATATGCCCTCGTGTATCTCTCGAATGAGGTATGTGGCATCCTGGGGGTTGACGCATCGTAGTAGTGGCCCGAGGTATGATTTGTGGTACAAGATACCGTCTCCCATTTGATAATGGCACGCTTTGTATTGGAGCTTGCGTGCCTCTGATTTGCTTTCGGGAGTCACACCGGATTGTAGATATGCGATAATAGGTGTCATCCATGATGTTAAACCGTATTGAATGACGTTGACTTGGCGCAGGGGTACCGAAGGATTTTGCAGGATTTCGATGCGTATCTCCTTTGCCAAGTGTTGGAAGCTGGTAGATGCAAGTTTCGATAGTGCATCTGCGGACTTGTTTTCGCTTCGATTAATATGGCGAATATTAAACGAAGCGAATTTGGATTTTAGTTGCAAGGCTTGTTCGAGGTAGAGGATCATGATATCTCCTTTTGCGGCATAGTCGCCGCGTACTTGGCCTGCAACTAACAAAGAGTCGACGTGTGCTTCCAGATGTTGCACGCCGATTTTAACTGCTAAACGTAGCCCTACTAACAGGGCCTCATATTCTGCCTCGTTGTTTGTGCTTTTGAAGTCGAGGCGGATTGCATATGTAAGCTCTTGGCCGTCAGGGCTGACGAGTCGCAGACCTGCACCTGCACCTTCCTCGTTGGAGGCACCATCGGTAAATAGCGCCCATGTTTCTGAGGAGGGTGGCGTTGGTGCAGGAGTTTGTGCTTCTTCGCATTCTTGGATGCGATTCACCGGTACTTCGGCGGCGAAATCAGCTAAGATCTGGCCTTTAATCGCGGGGCGCGGTTTATAGTGTATCGTGTGCGCGCCCAGCTCGATTGCCCATTTCGCTAATCTCCCAGAGATGTCGGGTTTGGATAGGATCGGGCCGATCCTGTAATTGGTTAGCACTGTGATGACGTGGTTTACGAAGTAGCGTCGCAACCGTCTTGAAGCGTGCACTAATGCTAGCACTAATTTCTCCATTATTGAGTATCTCGTCTCTGGGTCGTTTAGCATCTTGCTGATGTAATAGATGGGTGTTTGAACCCCCTTTCGCTCCACTATTAATACCGCACCCACCGCGTTATCCGCGGCGGATAGGTATAATATGAGTGGCTCATCTTTGCGTGGTGCGGTTAGAGTTGGGAGTTGTATCAAACACTCCTTCATTTCCCGGAAGGCCTGTTCCGCCTCTGCGGTCCACTGGAATTGTTCTTTCTTTGAACAGCTCCGCAGGGTCTTGATGAATGGATAAGACTTAGCTGCATGGTTGGCTAAGAATCTGTTGAGTGCCGCTAGCCTGCCGGCTAGCCGTTGCATATCCTTCATCGATGAAGGCGATGGCATGCGCTCGATCGCCTGGACTTTCTCCGGGTTTACCTTGAATCCATCTTTAGTCACGATGAACCCAAGGAATTTGCCTTCTTCCATTCCAAACGAGCATTTCCCTGGATTGAGCTTTATGTTAACGCTGCGCAGAGTTTGGAATGTTCTTTCAATATCTGTGAGCATGGTATCCTCTTCCATGCTCATGACGACCAGGTCGTCCATGTAGATTTCGACACTTTTGCTTATTTGGCCGCGGAAAGTGTCGTTCATCAACTTTTGGTAGGTTGAGCCCGCGTTGCGCAACCCAAACGGCATTTTTGTGTAGCAGTAATTTCCGGTGGGAGTCCGGAATGCCGTTTTGTCTTCATCCTCGATTGCCATTTGTACTTGATGGTACCCTTTGTAGCAATCGAGGAAACACTTCCACCTGAATGGTGCGAGATTATCGACTTTTTCATCGATTTCTGGAAGCGCGTAACAATCCTTGGGGCAGGCTTTGTTAAGGTCTTTGTAATCGACGCACATGCGCCAGCCCCCGGACGGTTTTTCTACCATGACTGGGTTGGATAACCACGTCCGGTATTTGACTTCCCGCAGGATGCCTGCGGAGAGCAGTTCTTCGATCTGCTCTTGCATCGCCTGATTTTTAGCTGACCCAAGGTGGCGTTGGCCTTGGATCACTGGCTTAATACCTGGCAAGGTATTTAAGTGATGTTGCGCAATATCCCGTGGGACCCCGGTCATGTCTGCGGGTGTCCACGCGAAGATGTCCTGGTTACTGAAGAGAAGCTTGCTTCAGTTGCGCTTTTGTGGTCAGGGATAAGGCGTGACCCAACGTGACCTTTTGTTCTGGGTATCTCGCGTTGAGAACCCACTTTTCTGGTTGGTCGTTGGGAGTGGGCCTTGCGACCTTGGTCGGACGTACTTCGTCCGACATCATGACGTCCCTGCGGGCATAGATTATCGCGACCCCCGATTCGGTTGGGAAACCAACCGCAGAGTGGGGGACGGACGTAATCATATTGAAATCTCCTTGGGATTCTCTCCCGAGGAGTACGTCATATCTGGAGGTGTGAGGTAAGACCATGAAGTTTACCTCTTCTGTCCTTGTGCGGTTTCCGCTGGAAAGACGCACAGGGAAAGTAATCTGGCCTAGGGGAAAGACAGTTTCCCCTGCGAACCCGGTTAACGGGTAATCTACTGCTTGCAACCGATCTTTGTCCTCCTGGTCGAACTGGTTGAAGCATTGTTCGTAGATTATATCAGATGTACTGCCCGGGTCGATGAATAGACGCTCGGTGCAGTAGTGTGCCAGTTGGCCTGAAATGACGACGGCGCCTATCGCGCGGTCCGCCTCGGACTTTTGGAAAGACGACTTGCTCGTCTTTCCAGTCACATTCCGGCCTTCTTGCCGCTTTTCGCGGCCTGCCCTTGCCTCCGTGGATCATGTGGGTGGAAGCCACGTGCATGGTTCTCTTTCCGGAGGAGGTACCTTCGCCATGAGGGGTAATGCGCTTGGTGGGTTTTTGCCCACCTGGCAAAAGATGTTGCAGTTTCCCCTCCTTTAAGGCGCGCTCAATCTCCAGTCGGAGACTGATGCAGTTGTTGGTGGTGTGGCCCGAGTCCTTGTGGTACTCACAGTAGAGTGTGAGGTCCTGATTTTTCTTGGACTTCATTGGTTGGGCCGGTCGCAAGAACTGTGGGTCCGCAAGGAGGACCTCACTTGGCGACATGGTGATCTCGGTCCAGTTGCGGTCCCGAGAATCTTTTTTTGACGCCCGACTGTCTCGGGCGGGGTTGTACTTCTTTGGGTCGAACGTGTTGGTTCGCGGGAAGTATGGTTTGGAAATATCGCGATTTCCAACGTCCCGGTTGCGTTTATTGTTACGCTTGGCCCCTTGGTGGGATGTTTCGGCTTGGGGCTTTGCCTTTGTCACATGCGGTTCAAGTGACCGCTGTGTCTGGGCGTATGTCTTGACCGCGGTCATGACATCTTCCCATTTTTTGGGCAAGCCCTCCTTGCCAGAGATGGTCATGATCATCTCTCTGTCTTTGACGGCCCGGATGAAGTGGTTTCGTGCCATCTGGTCTGCCATGTCACCTATCTCCAGGCACTCTTTATTATATCGGACGACGAATGCTTCGAGCGATTCGTCGTCCCTTCGCCAGATGTTCATGACGTCCAACGAATCTCGTTCGTGGCGTCGCTGCTGGCAAAAATGGGCGAGGAACTTGGTACGCAAGTCCTCGAATGAATCCAGTGATCCCACTGGGCAAAGAATCGAACCATGCCCTGGCCAGGCCCGTAAGGGTCTGGGGGAAAAAATTACACCAAGTGGGTTCATCCCACTGGCCGTTGATGCCTGCGCCCATGAAGATGTTCATGTGGTCGTCCGGGTCGATCGAACCACTGTATTTCCCAACGTTGAATGGGAACTTTGTCGTGTTGACATGGGCGTTGGCAATCCGCGCGCCGAACTTGGAATTTTCGGCCGCTGCCTTTGGCCTGTATGGCTCGTTCGCAGGGCGCTTTGCCGCCCTAAGGTATGTGTTGCGGGGGTGACTGGGAGGAACATAGTTGCGTCCTCCTGGTCTGCTACTGGTGTCATGCGAATCACCCGCGGTAGCTATGGTCGTCAGGGTCGGTATGACCGTACCCTTCGGTGTATGGTTGTGGGCCTAATCGGCTCTGAATGCCTGGGCCGCGTCTGGAGGTTGATCGCCTCCTGTCCTCGCCATGGGGGCCAAGGCGGGTATGTACCGGTCCTCTGGTGTGGGACCCGTATGAGGAATCGTCCTCGTTGAGGTGTGGACCGAACAGTAAGACGATCCCCGTTCTTTCACGTCGGCTTCTTGAAGCCGGGCGTGAATGTATCCTGCCGTCGTATTGTAAAATACGCTCAACAGGGGTGTGTGGTGCTGGGGGAAGCCCAGCTCGTATATTCGCTTCAGTACAAGCACGGTTGTATGCTGCGGTCAGCGTGGCTGCTTGCTGCTCGTACCAAGCATGAATGGTCATGCCTGGTGGGATCACAGATGGGAACTGTGATAAGTAATGTCCAAACATAAAGGAGGGACTCCTTTGTGTGGACGTGCCTATGTGTCCGGGTTGGGAGGTCGAGGCATTGACCCCTACCGGAGATGGGATTGGAGGATTTTGGTTATC